>NC_060162.1:15158412-15159481 GCF_021292245.1 Micropterus dolomieu | reverse complement strand
ACACACACACACACACACACACACACACACACACACACACACACACACACACACACACACACACACACACACACACACACACACACAATTATTTTTTTCCAAACCAGGATACATACCATGCATTTTGCTATTTGAACTAAAAGATGTATCTCAAGATGGATTAATTTTTCATGTGACATTTCATTTTTTATATTCAGTAGTAACAGACTTAATTAAATATGAGCTGAAACAAAGAAGTACTTCTTCTTCTTCCAAACACAACAAAAGTGAATCTAATATGGGAGATAAATAGACTGTATTTACAGATAGCAGCAACTTTCAGGTAAAAAAAAAAATACATATATAGCTTTTATTTAAACCTGTATAAGAATAAAACATTTAGGATTAAATCATGAAAACATAGTATGTTGGTGTTAAGCTGTCAGCTCACCCGCAGTCACGGAGTTCTTCCAAGTTGGAAGCGTTCCACTCAGAGCCCTACAGAGGCAGGAAGACCGATACTTGTTCAGAATTATTGCTAAGAATTACTGTTAAGTAAACTGTACTGTATTTTACTGAGGTAAGTAGAAACCAAAGTGTAAACATATGTGGGTGTCAGCATGGTGGAAAAGGAGGAAACACTATTTTAAAAATATAATATAATAAAAAACATAAAGGTAGCATAAAGTAAAAATGGTTAAAAAAACATTCATACCAAATACACATGGTCAAAGATAAGTGTGGGCTTGTCCATCTGTCCCAGGATCAGAAGCATCTCGTTGTCGATAAACTCTTTGTACTCTGTGAGGTTACAACTCATGTGCTGCTCCAGCTCGTTACGGATCTGAGGACGAGGACATAAACTGAAACTTTCCTAAAACAACAGCGACATACTGAGAAGCACTAAAACATACTGGATCTTTAAGAAAGGGAACAAAGCTTTACTCCCCAGTTCCACACTGAACAAAATTATAAATGCAACACTTTGGTGGTCATCATGAGCTGAACTCAAACATCTAAGACTTTCTCTATGTACACAAAAGGCCTATTTCTCTCAAATATTGTTCACAAATCTGTCAAAATCTGTGTT
>NC_060162.1:15137150-15158312 GCF_021292245.1 Micropterus dolomieu | reverse complement strand
GTTGGTGTTAAGCTGTCAGCTCACCCGCAGTCACGGAGTTCTTCCAAGTTGGAAGCGTTCCACTCAGAGCCCTACAGAGGCAGGAAGACCGATACTTGTTCAGAATTATTGCTAAGAATTACTGTTAAGTAAACTGTACTGTATTTTACTGAGGTAAGTAGAAACCAAAGTGTAAACATATGTGGGTGTCAGCATGGTGGAAAAGGAGGAAACACTATTTTAAAAATATAATATAATAAAAAACATAAAGGTAGCATAAAGTAAAAATGGTTAAAAAAACATTCATACCAAATACACATGGTCAAAGATAAGTGTGGGCTTGTCCATCTGTCCCAGGATCAGAAGCATCTCGTTGTCGATAAACTCTTTGTACTCTGTGAGGTTACAACTCATGTGCTGCTCCAGCTCGTTACGGATCTGAGGACGAGGACATAAACTGAAACTTTCCTAAAACAACAGCGACATACTGAGAAGCACTAAAACATACTGGATCTTTAAGAAAGGGAACAAAGCTTTACTCCCCAGTTCCACACTGAACAAAATTATAAATGCAACACTTTGGTGGTCATCATGAGCTGAACTCAAACATCTAAGACTTTCTCTATGTACACAAAAGGCCTATTTCTCTCAAATATTGTTCACAAATCTGTCAAAATCTGTGTTAGTGAGCACATTGCTGAGATAATCCATCCACCTCACAGGTGTGGCATATTAAGATGCTGACAGACAGCATGGGTATTGCACAGGTGTGCCTTAGGCTGTCCACAATAAAAGGCCACTCAAAAATGTGCAGTTCCTTCACACAGCACAATGCCACAGATGTCGCAAGTTTTGAGGGAGCGTGCAATTGGCATGCTGACTGCAGGAATGTCCACCAGAGCTATTGCCCGTGAATTGAATGTTCATTTCTCTACCATTCTCTACTATACCATCTACCATAAATGTTTACAGTTAATGACTGTTACATTAATAAAACATGAACATCACATGTATATTTTGCTAAAACCTTTAAGTACAGCATTATAGAAATATCTAGACCAATAACACGCATCGTTGAGCTGTTGATTTGGCACATACCTCCTTCGAGGTGATGTTCTCCAGGTCTTGAAACGTCATGATGCTGCGTAGCTTGGCTTTGATGAGACACTCTGTTCTCTCTCGTTCAGTTGGCCTGCACATAATCAGTCAATACATCAGTGCTGCTGTCTGACTGAAAAGTGGCATTATAGTATAACATATTTCCACAGCTGAAGACAAAGGACAGAAACAAAAGGGACAAAAGTGTCCAAAGAATTGAAATCTATTCGATGACTAAGAGTGTACACACCCCAGGTATGTTACAACTAAGTGGCAATTGGTTTGTTTGGCCATGTGACGCTGAAACCGTTGGAAATCTGACATCAGATGTGGGTGCTGTGAATGCCTCAAAACATTACAGCCTTTGTTTTTCCTACATGTTACATTTCACTTTAATTTGCTCAAACTGTTATGTTAATAGAAGCAGCCTGTAGTGTCTCACCGGTCGACAAACATGGTGGGCGAGTCAGGCCTGGTGGTCTCCAGGTCGGTCATGGCATTCCACTCATTGACGCAGCTTTGCTCTGAGGTGATGCAGCTCTCATAGAAGGCCATCCAAGTGAGAGCAATGCCACCTGGGAAGTAGTTGAACCGGCGTGACACCTCGCATGCTTTGTGGAGGATCTGCAGGGCAGACCTGCAGAGGCACAGAGCAAAGGCTTTCCCATCAAAATCATCAGCAAGATGGATGTATGGTGACAGGAGCAGGGCAAATAAGACAAGGCAGACTTGTTTATTGGTCATTCTGGTAAGTGACCAGCAGGTGGCATGTGGATAAAGCAAAACTGTCAGAAGTCCTTGAGCAAACAGTGGTGACAGTCCTGTCCCAAATATTCATGCTGGACCAGGAGAGACATCACAGTGATGACCATAGTGGAAAACTATAATCACTGCAGGAATGATAGAAATAGTAGTCCCAAACAATAATCTAAAATTTGACATCTCAGAGTGCTGTATGTGTATTTTTATATGGATATGATGGTGGTATTTTCCATGTATGTTTGTTAAGAAAAGTGTTTACACTGGGATAAGGAGTACAAAGCCTTAATGTTGGACAAAGCCTAACAGTTAACTTTTTTATTGTGGAGCTGCTTCTTGATCCCATAATTAAACTAACTAGGCTAATCTCACCTTCACACTGCACAGAGGCATGAAAAGGTATCCATGAGCCAACAATCTATACAAATTATGATTTACATTCCCACTAACTGTGGCATAAACCTGGGTATATGGGCATACAACATCTAAAAACTCAAATTAACAGGAAGAACATGCCTTGAGGTCTGGTAACATGCTCTTAAGACAACATTTATACAACATAGACAATGTGTTTTCCCCTTGTCCACACACCACAAAACACACGACAGTAATTCTAGGTAAACATGAAGGATTCACTAACCACATGGCCTGCACAGACACAGGCTTGAAGACATGTGACCGCCCTGCTGTGTTCACACTGAAGCCTCTGGTGAGGAAGAGGAGGAGAAGGAAGATCAGTTTGAGTCTGGATGGAGATGAAGAGTGACCAGGGGAATGTAAACACAGACTGGACATGGCTCGTTCATGGGACTATTCAGCACACCGGCCAGTGGAACATTCCTCCAGCATACAGAGACAATGTTAACAGGTCAGCAAGAACGGTTCTCACACAGGGAGAAAAATGCATGTAATTCACTCCTCTGCCACTGGTGGGCAGTAAAACCTAAAAGGGCAGAAAACAACCAAAACATGCAGCTGGAGGCCCCCTTGAGTCTGAGCACAAAGTACACATTAGAAACTCTTGCTTCACATTTATAGGTGTGTGTTTTAAAAGAAAAGATCCACTGGCAGTGTTGTACCTTGTATGTTCAGCAGATTTAAATGTTAATTATTCCATCTTTTATGAAAGGACAAACTGAAACTTACCCATCTCCATCTAAATGTATGTTGGTATCACTCCACAGTGGTAGCACCATCCCAATAGAGCAATCTTTACTGTAAATCACAAAGATTTAAAAATAACATTTTAACAAATCTAATCATCATAAACTGCGCTAAATTTAGGTCTGCAGAGAGATTAATTACCTGTCCTTGTCTGTGAAGTCCATTCCCAGGACGATATTTTCCTCTGTGTCTTGATGGCCGTTGGTGTAGATAACAACCATGTAGCGTACCCGGTCTGACCATCCACTCTCTAACCGTACAGCCTGTGGAACAAAAGAGGAGTATGTGAGAAACTGCATTTATGAGAAAAATATCCACTATTTACTGATGTTGCCATGCTGCCACTGTACGAAAACATATGTTACTTCATGATGACACACACCTGAGATCAAACAGACTTTTCTAAAATTTTAAATTGTAACACTTGAAAACAACACTTGTGTCGTCAAGTCTGTAATTTTCTATATGGTGAATGAAATGAATGACTTTAAAGAGTGCAGCACCCACGCAAACAATACATAAAACTTACTATCCAAATGTTTTTGGAGAAAAAAATGTGTGAGTGATGAAGTGGGTGTGTGAGTGTTTTACTGACCAGTTTAATGCGATCTTCGGACCGGAGGATCTTAAACATGACCTGCAGGTGTTGAGGTAAATCTCCTGAAAGCGAAACGTGCATTAAGACTGATAGGAAAACAGAATGAGTGTACTGTGATTAAACAAGAGACACTGTCATTGGCAATGTTTGATTAGACCATTTAACTGGCTTTAAGTCAGCCAAACTGGCTTGAGGTCAACGTCACAGTCTGGATATCTAAGCAGGACATCACCACTTTGTTTAGCTCACAAAGACCCTGACAGAGAAAAGGGATTTTCCTGCCATTTCATGACCTAAGCTTTAATAGGTATTGCAGTAAGTAACTAAAACTATTATTACCAAGTTTAGACATTCAGAGAAAATAAATCACTGACAGGCTTCACTACAGAGACGCTCTTTCTGGAATTTCTACCCAAAAAAACTAAAGGCCAACTACAAACTGATCATTCCTTCCTCTATTGTACATTCATTGTTGGTTTTCTTCTCTAGTGGGAGGAAATATGTTAGCAGATTTCTCCCATTGAAGAAAAATCTAAACCCTGTGACCTTCCAGCTTTGCTAAGCTAAGGTGTTCTCACTCATGAATGCAAAAGTGCAAACTGACTGGTCCCGAGTTTGTCCTCAAATGGCTTCAGACTCAACAAGGACATCAGATTAAAGACTTGTAAACAGTGAGCATCTAAAAAAGAACCCCATTGATGGTCGTTAAAGCACTTTGGGCATTTTTTTAGACTGTGCAAGATTATGCCACATTTTAATGTCACTGTGATGTGCAGACAAACATCAGCAGCATGATTGTGTAATAACACTGAGCTAAATCTGTTGGCGCCACTAAGGAAAACTGAAGTTTGAATGACAGTATGTATACACCGATTAGCCATGATACCCAGATGTCACGGTAAAGAGATAATCAGAGTTATTCACATCCCCTGTCAGTGGTCATAATGTTATGGCTGATCAGTGTATGTATATAGATATGATGTTGAATCTGCAAAGACAAACATCTGTAGTAATTTAGGCAATACATGTGTTGTCACTAGCTGACAGCACTGTTAGGTAGGAGGTTGAGTGGTGTAAATATAATTTGTCTGATCATCTTATCTTCTTGTTTCAAGACCAGTTGCAGTTTTTTAAAACAAATTTCCAGTGCTTTCATTGCAATATTTGCCTCTCTCTATTTTAAATGGTGAATTCATTTAGTAAATGACTGTGATAAGTGTTTTCTACTTACAGCTTTGTTTATTCTACTTATAGCTTTGGTCGATTCAGGTCAGACCCAACTAAGTCACGGTTCCTTACACAGTTTAGAATAAACACAGACAAACCCACAGCGAGAATACCCACCCCAGCAATTCAATTTTCCTTTTGTCTGGAACTTATCTGTGCAGTGAATATGGGGCAAAAGAACATGAAACAAAGCTTCTTCTGTGCCTGAGTGTGTTTCTACCTGCATGTTTGTGGTGGGTCGGGGTCTTTGGTCCTTGTGCGCTGCCGCCCTGCTGGAGGAAGAGGGCGGCTCCTTTGACCATGAAGAAGCTCTCACTGAGGCTGGAAAAAGCATAAGTAGAAAATAAATTCAGGGCTTCTTCAATCCATATTATGGGTTAGTTTTGGGAAACAACTGCCATCAAAGAACGTCTTATTTACAGTGCATTGTAGCACACTACTCTTAAACTGGCTGTTTGATAGATTTTGGCAACCCATTATTGTACCTTTAAGTACTTTGCTACTTGAAATGAGATGTCATTCTACATTTTAAACCTTTATAATATTTCACATAATAAAAATATCAGTAAAAGATATATGGGAAATTTGAGTCTGTTAGGTTTAAATGGTGGGTTTATTAGGCTCTTCTTTTCCTCCTGAGTTTATTTTTCGCTTAGTGAATGAATGTCAAGTGGATACTTTTATAACACATCCTTTGGCTTTATAACTGGTAAACTGAGCAAAAACTGAATCATCGTTATTGGTATGTGACCTAAACTGCTAAATAAAGAAATGTTTGGAAAGAAATTTGCAGATGATTTTCTTGATTAACCAATTTATCTTTTGGTCTATATACAGTCAGAAAATATTGGAAATGTCTGTCAAAAGAGAGACTGAGAGACTGAGCTGACATCTTCAAATTGCTTGCTATCTTTCCCAAAACCAAAGATATTCAACTGGCCATCACGTAACACAAATAAAAGCAGCAAATCTTTAAAAATGAGAAGCTTAAATCAATGAATCTTTTGTATTGTGTGGCATATTTGTTCAATTATCAAAATGTTCTGATTCATTTTCTATTGTCTGACCAGACTTCACAGATGAGAGTTTAGTCTCCATGATGTTGCAAAAAAGTCCACATTGGAGTTGAAATCACACTTTACATCACGTAGTGTGTTTAAGAATTGTGATGAATGAAGTTGAGACAGGGACATGAAATGTTTGCAGTCAGGATACTGTACGTATAGTGAGCAGCCAGGTAAAGGCTGCATACTTATTAAGTCCTCATTGGTTCATTGAGCAGGACAGGGGGCTCATCAGAGACTGAAAGTCAGCAAGAGTCCTGATGCAGTGACTTTTACAGCCCTGTGATTAACTGACTCTACTTGATTGGGTTGCCTGACCTATGGTGAATCAAGTGTTACCCCATGATGGTCCATATGTGCTCAGGCTTTAAAGCTTTCTCTCC
Source organism: Micropterus dolomieu (assembly GCF_021292245.1). Classification (NCBI taxonomy): domain Eukaryota; kingdom Metazoa; phylum Chordata; class Actinopteri; order Centrarchiformes; family Centrarchidae; genus Micropterus; species Micropterus dolomieu. Next base: position 15,152,040 of record NC_060162.1, on the reverse strand, counting down.
TGTCCAACCTGCGTTGGACACAGCACTTCTGGGTCACGACTTTGTTACGAGAGCTGCAGAGAGCAGGAGGGAGAGCTTTAGCGTCCTTTCTTACACAGAACAGTGCAGCTTTGTTTAACCACACTCTCAATCCCCGCTCAAACAACACACACAAAGCCTGGTATGACTGAGTGGGACCATCACAAGGTCTTTTGTTACAGCTCCACGGCCACATGGTATCATTTCTTTTCAAATGTACGTAGATGACATATGACGTGGAGACGACAGCGCAAATGAACCACAAGGCTTGATTTGAAATAATAAGTAGCCTTAAACAAATGTATGCTGCATTTTAGATTTCAAAGAACTCTTCAATCACAGGTTTTTTCTTCACGGAAGAAAAAGGATGACTAAGCTTTTAGAGTATTTATTTATTTTTTATTTTAAAAGGTGTGATTTACGTAGTTTGAACCCAAAAAATCCTCTCAGAATGAAAGTTTTAAAATGTGTCTGATGTCCTGAATATGTACGTAAATATGTAAGCAAATGTATGTATTATATATTGCTAAATTAAACTAATCACACTGTGACATCCTCACAATTCATCAAAGTTTAACTGCCAACTCTAGACACCCCATACTTCCACTAAGTGTCGAGTTACTCTAATACATGTCTACCAGTAAGTCTAGTATCAGCTTTTTGTTTGTGAGAACTTACATGCGACAGATCTCCCTCTGAGTCAGAGCAGCTTCCTCCACCAAGTGAGGCAGCACGGTGAACATAGCTTTATGTGAAGGTTTCACAACCAGATGCATCCTTGCTAGTAGTTAGTTGACTGTTTACACTCTCCAATTTAGTTTCCCAAAACAGGCCTTTTATTACTAATATCCTGCTATCCATCTTCTACACCTGCGTATCCCGGTCCACGGTCAGTCAGGGGACTAAAGCCTCTCCTAGCAGCATATTTCAGTTTAAATTCTCTCGTCATGGTCCTGGTCTGGCAAGTCCTTTCTCTTTTCCTCCAGCAGCTTTCTTGCCATCTCGGCCCTGAAGTCTCCTCGTTTGTGCTTTCCTGTCCTCTCTGTTTCAGCTCCCTATCTCCACTTCACAGCGCATGCTTCGGAAATCAGCTCTCCCTATGCAACACTCTGACACAATACCATCTTTCATGCAAGCATTGGGAGGCGGTGAAAATGTTACTTGGCATCGATCTCAAGTCTGACATGCAGAATCCTAAATTAAGACTCCACGCTGATAAATTACCGAGCCACAGAAACATTTTACTCATTTAGACATGACATGGCTGTTTCAACTGTGAATGACCCACGCACTCAGTGAGCACAATGACAGGGTCTGTGCCAGAGCTTTGCTGAACACAAATCATGACTTTTGTGACGTCGGGTTGATTAAAGAAAAGCTTTGTGACCGAGCAGAAACAAGTTTATGTTATGTAACCGAGTAGAGGAAACATTTTTAAAAAACTGTCACGTTAAATCATCTATACTTCCTGAAGGTTTTTCTCCTTGACAAAAGTCAGAAAGTAAAGGCCATTAGAGAAAATAAACTGTGTAACCGATATGAAAGCCAGATTTGCTGATATCACTGAATTTTCAGGACTGGGGATGAGACAAGCAGCTCCTCACCTGCCAAAATAGTTTTTTAATACTGAATTGAAGATTCAAGAGGTGAAAGCAGAAACAATATTAAATGAATCCTCTTTTTAGGAAGAAGTGTAACTGTCCTTTCCAAACTTGTGTGTTTGTTCCAATTACAGAACAATTACTTTACATTCACTATAAAATCAATTGTGCATTTGGCAGAAACACACTCTCTCTCTCTCACACACACACACACACACACCACACACTGTATATACAGTCGCAGGAAAAAGTATGTGAACCCTTTTCTGCTTAAACTGGTCATAAAATGTGATCTGTAGAATCGATAGAATTTTGGACCATGACCACATTTTATGACCAATTTATGCAGAAAAAGGTTCTCATACTTTTCGTCGTCATATCGTATATATCAAAGCAGCCACCCGTAACCTGAAAATCTAGAAACTAAGTAAAAATAGAGCACAAGTACATATAATCCAGACAAAGCAGATTAATATGTGAATATGAAAAAAAAGAAATTAAAAGACCCCTTTTAAAAAGAAGTTAAATCTGAAACCCCAAAGTTCAGTTTAAGAGTATAAACTGTGTTGTAAGGGTTATACTCTCACTTGGACCGGTTAAAATGTTGTTTTCAGCCATCCTTCAGAGACTGAGACCTCACCAGAGACTGAAAATTACAGCTTGAGACATCACTGTCTGCTGATATTTCCCCTTGTTCCTACTACTGAGTGAGCTCATCCAGGTCCACTGACCACAAAGACGGGACAAAAATACATTCCACACAGTCAGAAATACAAAACATTTGTATATCATCACTGTCTCAAGAGATCTTCAAACACACGCCTTTTTAAACAGAAAGAGCTTACCTCTGATTATTTTTCCGGTCATCATCACTTCCAAAATCCTGAAAGACAGAAATAAGGCAGAGAATATACAGACTGCAGCAAAATAAAATGTTGTGGAACGGCAGTGGTGGGCCTTCGGTGTCGAATGCACGTTGAGGAAAAACTGAGCCAGAATGTTCAAAGAGGATATTCTTTTTTCTGTACTTAAAAATAGTCATCTTCATGAATCTAATATTTGTAGCTGCAGTCCAACAGAACAGGAGAGTTTTTCTTGTTGAGACTGGATTAATGAACTAACTGCAATGTGCACATTTAACTGTTGTTTGGGTCATCTGAGGGCTGACATTTATTATGAGCATGTTACAACATTGCGTTTGTATTTGTGAGAACCACAGAGCCACATGGGCAGACACACATTTAGGAACTGACTGGACCTTGATATGTTTATGTTCAGTTAAATATTTAAGATGTTACAGTAATGTTCAGGAGGGTGCAATATAGTGTGCCAGCGCCAACTGCTGGTCCTCCCTTGTTAATGTTGCAATCTCATCTGATATGAACGTCCTGTAGAGCCGACAGCTCAATCATTAAGACACCTTCAAACAGCACAAGTTCAGCAAAAAAACACATCCAAACATCCCACCCATTCACTTGTCCTGCCTTTTGGCTGACTCTTGCAGACTAGTGAGCTGTAATGCAGAAAGTGATATTAAAAACCCACCTCATCATCCGAGGAGGAATGTCGCTGCTTATTTTTTCAGTCAGCCTACTTCAGAGCACGTAATCCACTTTCCTAAAACTAGAAACTGGAGCCCTTGCCCTGATGTTATAATTTCATTGGGATGTCAGATCTGACATTACTCCATATTTAATTGAGTGCCTTTGTTTGTCGCTAAGATTTCGTTTTGCAAATAGGATTTCAATGTTTTCTTCACAGCCTAAAACTCCACAAAGTCAATATTACGTAGGCTATCACTGTCAGGAGCTGAACCTGACTGTAGATTTCTAAAACTACAAAAAAAAAAACCCCAAACCCATAACCTAGTCCTTCAAATCATAATGGAAATGTGATGTAAAATACTGAATTGACTGGCAAGATTTTTGTGTGAGGTGTTGCATTCTGGTCAAATTCTGGCAAGTTGCCTGATGGCATTTCTTACAACATTTCATAGCATTTGATTGTATACCTCAGTAATCATCAGAAGTGTTTCTCTCATATGTCTGCCTGTTCGTGAACACTTGACTTAACTGTCCTGGGGCACACACTGTACATAATACTGAAAACTGAGGTAATTCCCCTTTAAAGTCTCCTCCCAAACATTGAGGCTGCAAATAAAAAGCCAATAACAAGGAGGCTGAACAACCTGGGTGCAACGCAGCAAATGTTTGTGCAGCAGCAAAATGAGCACTTTGTTCTGACAGCTAAACCCAGCAGCAGCGTCCCCCTCCCGTGAAGGATTCTGTTGACAAATCCGCTGCCACAGCAGCCACAAACAACTCTCTGCTGTAACAATGCAACAGTAGCCTATATCAAGATAATAACACGCACAGCGATGACGGAAGTAAGGTTACTGCCTCTTAAACAAAATTGGTACGGGCATTCACACAAAGACCGAGCCCCAGCTTTTATACTCACCTCCCCCGCACTGCTGTTTGTCGTGCTGGCCGAGGATGCTGCACTGGGGGTGGGAGAGCGCTGCAGAGTCACCAGGGCCATGGTCGGTGGGCTGCAGCCTTGGAGGGCAGCAGAGGAGGAGAGGAGAAGGGAGGGGAGGAGGTTGTGGGAAGATGCGCCGCTGAGATTGTCTCTGTCACCGGGGAAAAAATGCCTAGTCAGACTCTCATCCAGCAGCACCTGACTCCAGATCCACGGCGGTGCTCCCTTTCGGTCCTGCTCCGAGCGTCCTCTGCGGTTACCTGAGTCCTCATGAGCGGGAAGTCAGGAGAGATTTCCTCCGCTTGTACCGAGCCAGCAGCGGACCCCGTGATTTCATCGCTGGTGCGCAGACAGACAAACAAAACACGGTGCAGGTTGCAAGCGGGGCAGAAATGACATGCAGCTTTGTCGGATGCCTGTGATTGGCTGGCCTAGTTCGCGTGTGCGCTGTCATTGGGCCAATGTTGTCAAGGTGACTGGCCAGACTAGAAACTCCCAAATACAAATGTTGATGAAATAATATTCTGATAGTATTATGAAACGGAGATAGGTTGACGTAATGATGTAAAGTAGGGTAGGCTACCAACTAACGACTAGCCTATGTTCATTATCGATTATTTGCTCATCCATCATCTTCTCAATTAATTGTTTGGTCTGTAGGTATAGGATAGTCTGCCAGCAGAAAACAATTTCGCAACAAATGCCCGTCACAATATTACCAGGCGCAAAGCGACGCACAGCGCAGCGAAAGTGTCAGTTTCCGACAAACGTGTCATTTTTTTCACGCCCAGCGCCCACGTTAAGTAGGCTTAGGCTACTTACTCCCATCTGTGCGCCCTTAAGATTAGGTGTGGTCAGGCGCATTGTTGGTATTTCCATCTTGAGGCAACAGAAAGCAATTGTGCCATTGATCAACAAAAACCTGGAGTAAAGTCAATGGTGCAGTATTTTCCTAAAGGGCGCATAATTCAGATGGTAAGATGCGCCGGCATATTATCATCCGCGGATCAGGAGGGTGGATGAAATAGGGTGAAGTGTCTTCCCATTAGGAGAGACGCTGTGCGCATTTACGCACAAGACAATGCAGCATAACTTCATTGTTGATTATTGAAGTCTCCCTACACGCCAACATGATCGGTCAGGATAATCTTAATGTTCTGTGTTCTTCTACACATCGAAAAGGTCTCACACACAGTCCAGGTTCATACAGTGAAACTGTTTGGAGTGAAGCAGCTGTCCTCCTGATCAATTCTGAGCACCATCAGAGCTGTCTAAAAATGTAGAAGCTCAAAGTTTAATTCCGTTTCCTCTGAGGAGCTTCCTCTGTCCTGTCAAGCTGCTTAAACGTCCCACAATTTTTGCTGTGACTTTACTGCCTGCATGGAAATGACTGACAGCACAGCCGTCTCTCTGATCATTAAAGTAAATACTCATACATCAATATAACACACAATAAAGAAATCACCTGGAAGAGAGAGATGTGACCCACAACCAGTTCAGTTTATAATAATGAAGCACACTGAGGATATAGACATGTAGAGGAGACAGTGTATATGTAACGAAGTCTGTAACCCCAAAGTCAAAAGCTCAAAAAGATGTAATGCATCATAATTTTAAGACAAAGAAAACCCCTATTATCTCATTTTGATGGATTTTATCATAGTTGCCATTAGTTTTCTGTCATCCACTCATGCAGTTCAGAGGCAGCCATAATAGAAAATGTGTCATAGTGCAAATACTGACATTCATTGACAACAAATGAGCCTAAAACAGATTGAACAACTTTAATAGTAAAATGTGGCTTCATATATAAACAAGTCATTTAATCCAAAATGTATGCAATAAATGTCTCAGTTGCGCGGCTTGAAATGTGTAGCTCTGATCTGAGTCTGTACAGTGCATCCTCATTTTCCATAGTGTCCCTCTGTTGCTTCTCACAGCCTGGAAGAGTGTAACAAACCAGTCCAAGCACAAGTGTGTTTCCGGTCTCATTAGACATGGGAAGTAGGCCTACCCTCAATTAACACTCCCTGCCTCTAATGAGATTCTCCCCTGTTGTTCTTCTCCCATCATTGCTCAGAGGATTCAGTTCATAGTTAAACAGGCAACTTTGGCTTCTACAACAGCCTGGGAGTTTCTAATTTTTAATTTTTTTTGTTCCCCTTTGTTGGTCGGAGGAGTCTGTTGTGCCATTTGGCTGGCTGGGTGTGGTGATGGTCTTCTCTCCGGCCTCCTTGTAAAGACTGGTATTCTGTAGACCCCTGCCCAACGTCTCAATGGGCAGAATCAAGCATGCAACACCAGCCAGCAGACCACAGCCACAGTATATGGACAGGGTCAAGTACCGTGATATCCCGAGCATCACCTACAACCAAAACACAAAAACTGAGGAACCAAGTGTAGAAACATAATGCCTAATCTGAAGGAGTCTGATATCAAACTGGTGCTAGAACTACATTCTACATTTAAACCTGCAATTAACAAACAAAAAAAAATATCCCTCTCCAAAATGATCACAGCTAACAATAATTTTGTCAGACCATCAATTCCCGGAATATTACAGTGTTGATATGCCATATCTTCCATAACATGTTTAACTTCCTTATAATATATAGGATCACTGAGAACTAACAATAAAGTTGGTTACAGTCATCTCTATCTTCTCTCTCTATCTCTATCTCTACACACACACATAAATACACACACACACACAAACACACACACATCTCTCATTTATCACTCTAATCTCTAGTAAGTGTGCAAAGAGTCTGAAACAATCAGCAACAAAGGCAGAGAAGAAGAAAACTGCTAGGAAGTAAACATGAATGTAAACAATACAGGTTTTTTAAAGAAAAATATTTAAATGTGTAGTTTTCAGTGGCTTCTAGCAGTGAGGATTCAGATTGCAAACAGAGACAGCATCACATAAAATGCTGAAAACTCAGGTAACCTCCTTCTGCAACGTTACAATACCATTTTTATCAGCTTGATGTTGAACTAATCTATGCTCGTTACATGATAATGCTACATAACTGTGTTTAGCCGACATGATACGTCAGCATTATCTTTTACGAGAGAAGCTCAGTAATTTGAGCATAGCTAAAATGAATTGGGTGATAACAAAAAACGGCTAGACTGAATATTATAAATTAGATTGTTGCCACACTTTAGTATAACAGTTAAACCGCAGTAAGAAACATTACTGTAACTTAATGGATACTTCTTCCACTGTGTATTATGTTGCATTGATTCATATCACATAAGTTACAGCGACTGAGACCGCTGAAGAATCGGTAAAACAGTGATGAATCAAAATTGAACTTAATGAAGCCAGATCCATCCTAACTTATCTGGATGCTTTACTAAATGGCTAGTATAAACAAATATCCCTACATTTGCTTTGTTCTGTTAAATCATGACTTCAGGCTCAAATCAACTCTTTGCTATAATACTGTTGGTACACAAGATAGTAATATGGATGGCACCAGCCGGTGAAGTTATGTGGAAACCGTACAACTGTAGTATTTTGCAACGGATGACGTTAGCAACTGGTTGACTTTAGCTGGCAAGCTAATGTTATCTAACTTGAGCCAACTAAAGCACAAAATCACAACGTATTTTACATGCTTTGCAGTAAGGTTAGTATACTTTTACTCAAACGGCTTTCTGATGTTGACCTTGTTTCCACCAGGTGTCAATGTGATTCTCAGTTTTTTCATGCTTGTGGAGTTTATGTTCGAGTCTGTATTGGGAGCTGGTTGTTTTTTGGTGCAAGCGGACTGTAATCCGTTAGCTGCGGTGTTGTCGCTGTGTGTACAGTTCAGAATCAGTAGACAGGAGGCTCAGGAGAGCCTACGGAGAAAATCCGACCCGATTTCTTCACATCCCAAGGGACTGAGAAAGCAGCCATGTGGTTCATTTTTATGTGAGGTTACAACCCATTCCCAAATAGGCAATTGAAAGGGTTTAATTGATAAGCGATTTCATTAAAGACTATATAGAGCCCTTTTAATGAGGAAGATAATCTTGTCAACATGTTTGTTAGACTTCACAGATACACAATGCATTCTGGTGAATAACGCTAAATGTAAAACAAGTTTGTTGATGAGAAAACGCCATAGGGCACCTTGAAATTCCCAGGGCTTAAAGTATGATTTTACTACATAACTTGTATAAACTGATGTAATGTATTTAAGAAATTGATGATTGCAGCTACACTGGACAACGCATTGCATTGTTTGAAGGGTTTACAGTAATACAGTTAAACCTTTCACAATGTTTGACATTTAGTTTTTTTGAACGGTTCTTCATGTTGCTGTTGCATACTGACTACATTATTTCTCCAATTTTAAAATGTAAATGCTCCATATTTGTATAGCGCCTTTCTAGTCTTTTCAGCCACTCAAAGTGCTTTTACCATTCACTCACATTCATACACTGAGCCTAAGTGCTCAAACACAAACTAACATTCACACACGTGTATGAACACATTCATACACTGGTGGAACAGCCACCAATTCGGGATTCAGTACAAAGGACAGTTCGACATGCAGACTGGAGGATCCTGACTTTTAAATTGCGGTGTGTAAAAAAACACTAGTGGGTTCTGAAATAATGTTGAATCACTTAACTTGCAATTTGTCACAAATAATTTAAGTTTCAAACTGTCATTTCTCATACCAACAGAGATGGTCACTTCTGCATACCTGTGCCACAAAGGGGGTAATCAGGGCACCCATGGAGTTCAACCCACTGCAAATCCCCAGTGCTAAGGCTCTGTTTTCTGTAGGGAACACCTAATGACAGAGAGGAGGGAACATTTTCTCCACTTTGAATGATCTAAAACTATGTTTGAGGTTAAACTGGTAAAATAGTATGTAGACCTACCTCTGTTGTGTAAATAAAAGCAGATTGGTTTGCTCCAGTGCTGAAGGCTCTGGCTATAAAGATGAAGATTGTAAGAGTTGTCCTGCATGAACAGAAAGAGAGGCACAGAGTTTGAGATCAGTCTCCTAGTTTTAATATATGGCTATTTAACAAAATAACACAGAGACAAACTTACCTCCCAATACACGCAAATAAGGGTAGAAAGCACAAAGAAAATGTGACGAAACACAGAGTAAGGGTCTTTTTCCTGCCAATTCGGTCAATTGCGATAAGTATAACTAAAATACCTGAAACAAACATGAAAAACAAACAGCAAACATACATTTTAAATGCTGCATAAGACACACCGCCTTAACCACCACATTTGTGTATCTCACTCTCCTTAGGCTTAGTACTGCAGGGCAGTGACAAACTGAGCTTCTATAAACAAACCTAAGTTAACTTAAACCTGTTTTTTCAAGAAAGTCAAGTTTAAAAGCATGTAAATATAAATAAGAGCTTTCTACAGCATGTGCACCACATTTCATGGCATTACAGATGTGTTTGTTAAAACCTTTAAAAGTTTGACCTGATCTTAGTTTCTTAGAGGAATTTAGTCAAATTCCATTAATACATTTCAAAATCCATCAGAAATTGTATCCATGTTGTCTCAGATTTTTGATATGGATAGATAACTAAGAAATATGGAGGAACACCCTGTATATGGGCTAAATACTGTACCGGGCAACAGCATCATGAAGGTCTTTACCTTACAGTTTCAATTACACACCCACCTCTGAGAAAATGCTAATAGCGAACATTTTACCTGGGAATTCAGCCATAGACGTCAATAGAAGGTCTATGTAGTCAGCTGATGTCAAATATTTGCATTCCAGACTACAGCTCAGTTCATTATTTGCCCCTGTGGTTGCTGTAAGGAAGGACAGTTTTGTCTTGGTATTTGTTCGAATTTAAGACACAAAATGACAAAAGTTACAAGCTGATTCACATGGAGCAGCTGTTACTTACGTTCACATGAATGTCCAGTTTGAAACAGCTCAGTTGTCAACAGGCCTATCCCGTAGTAGCAGAAGGCATTTGCAAACCTTTGGATAAGAAAACAAAACAATACAGTGATCTACAAGCTAAGTTGTGTAAAAGCTGAAAATAAAGTATTAAATATATGGGCAGATTAACCTGCTAGCGGACCCTGGGAGAGAAAAAAAATAAAGAAAAAAAAACCCAACTATGGTCCCCAGTGGCTCTTACTCTCTGTGTATTCTGTTTGTTCACATGCATCCAATTGGCCATCATGTACAGTGCACACAGCAGACTACAATTTCAGAATTATTTTATTAACAAAGTCTTAAGACTGTAAAACAGTTCATTACATTCATTTATTTATCTAGCTAACACTTTTATCCAAAGCCACTTACAATTGCTATGTCAGAGGATGCATGCCTCCAGAGCAACTAGGGGTTAAGAGTCTTGCTCCAAGACACACTGCTGGATGGGTCACGGTGGGGAATTGAACCCAGGTTTCTTACGCCAAAGGCATGTGTCCTATCCACACTTCCATCACCACCATTTGTTCATACTGTATTTAAGTGTGTAATCCCAGACAAATCTGCACATAGTAAAATGACCACAAACCTACTGACACCTAGTGAACTTTGAGTTTTCTAAAGCAGTTGTCCTCTTTGACTGGTTGGTAGTCCACCCTTGATTAAATAATTACCTTTAATCAAATTAGCTGATTAATGATCGTTGATAGAAAGGACACAGTAGAAAATATATTACTCAGGCTAACCATATATACAACAGAAGAAGTGTAGTCCTCCAATACTGAGGAGTGAAGAGATCTTTGACCCGTCCACGGTCATTCTGTGAAATTAAAAAGATAAAATATAAGGTGTATTCATGAATATCAGTGATTAAGCATTGCACTGTGCACACATCTCCTTTTTCTGAACACATAGACCCAATATCTTTGACTTCACCTGTAAATATGTAATCATTTTCCCTTGAGGCATGGCCTTGCCATTCTCTTTGGCGATGCGCGTTAACAGTGCCATGGCTTTCTCCGTTTTTCCCGTCAGCATGTCAAAATGAGGACTTTCAGGCAGCCACTGTTTAACACAGAAAGTTCAGTTGAGAGTTTGACTCCAGATGATTTTATTTTAAGGATCTGTATTAATCACCAACATACTTACATGGCAGAAGCAAACAAAGACTGCCATTGGTACAGCGGACAGGCTGAGCAGCCACCTCCAGCCAAGAGTGGGCATTATCAACAATGCCAGGAGGACCTCGAGCACACAACCAATTGCCCAGAATGCCTGATGCACACAAACACATCAATCAGGAGGGAATCAGTGAGCAGTATACTTCATTAGGTCAGACTCAACACTTTAATACGGTGAAAGTCAAAACCACTTTAGTACCTGGAACATCACGAGGCAGGTGCCTCTCGACTTCCCTGTGAGGAATTCTGTGTACAGTGTCACCCTAAAAAGAGGCTGAATGTTTGTTGCAAATAATTTCACAGCTATTAAAATGTGCTGGTCTGTTCAGTACAGCTTTCGAATCGACACGTGGAGAGGAAGCCATGAACTTACGTCTGAGGAGCTCCTCCAATGCCAAAGCCTGCAAAGCCCCAAATGGCCGTGAGCCAGCCATACACTGGAGCTATGGCACGCAACAGGCCGTAGAACAGAGCCCAGGTCATACAAATCGTCAGACCCTGTTTACCACAGAGAAAAATACAGAAAAGACAAGTCAAACATCAAATTATGTACAGAAGTCCCATAAACTTTATATGAAAAAGCCAGATACGAGACTCACTACTTTTCTGCCGTACTTGTCTGAGACCTTCCCCCAAGGAGCTGAACCGATCCCCAACCCAAGAAACAACACCTTAGGCAAAAAAAAATAAAATTGAGAGCCAACATTTTCACACTTTTCAAAATCAACAAGCTGTAGAACAGCACTTCCCACTGAGAAGACCTAATGGGACTTTACCGATGTTGTGAGCGCCACCTTGTAGCTGGGCAGCCTCCACTCACAGTGCAGCTGGGGGCCCAAGATACTGGGGATCATCATCTCCATGGAGTATGCTACCTGCTCTCAGAGAGGCAGAGCGCTGCATGAGAGACATAATATATCTGGAAATCAGAGGAAGGACCCTTCTGCATGTTTCAGGATTCTTACCCATGCCAGTCCGGCGAGAAAAGTGATTTTCCACTGGAACTTTCCAAAACCGATGGCCTCCAGTGCCTCGTCTACTGTAAAGGTTTCTGTAAAAGGGACATGAGAGTCACTACAAATCCACGGTCCCCTGTAAAGAAACGAACGCAGAATCGCAAATCGATCACTTCATGATTGTTAATGGTAGACAGTGGTGGAAACTAACTAAATACTGTACTTAAGAACATTTGAGCATATTTGTATTTACATTATCTTACAAAAGTGGATACACCCCTCACATTTGATTATATCTTTTCATGTGACAACACTGAAGAAATGACACTTTGCTATAATGTAAAGTAGTGAGTGTAAAGCTTGTATAAGAGTGTAAAATTGCTGTCCACTCACATCACACAGCCATTAATGTCTAAACCGCTGGCAATAAAAGTGAAAGTAAACTACTATGTCAAAATGTGATGAATTGGGCATAATTAGCCATTTTCCCTCCCCCGTTTCATGTGACTCGTTAGTGTTACAAGGTCTCAGGTGCGAATGTGGAGCAGGCATTTTAAATTTGGTGTTCTCACTCCCACACTCCCTCATACTGGTCACTGGAAGTTCAACATGGCACCTCATGGCAAATAACTCTGAGGATCTGAAAAAAAAAAATAAAGAATGGTTGTTCCACATAAAGATTGCCAAGACCCTGAAACTGAGCTGCAGCACGGTGGCCAAGACCATACAGCGGTTCAGCAGGACAGGTTCCACTCAGAACAGGCCTCGCCATGGTCGACCAAAGAAATTGAGTGCACATGCTCAGCGTCATATCCAGAGGTTGTCTTTGGGAAATAGACGTATGAGCGCTGCCAGCATTGCTGCAGAAGTTGAAGGGGTGGGGGGGTCAGCCTGTCAGTGCTCAGACCATATGCCACACTCTGCATCAAATTGGTCTGCATCGCTGTCGTCCTAAAGGGAAGCCTCTTCTAAAGATGATGCACAAAAAAGCCTGAAAACAGTTTGCTAAAGACAAGCAGACTAAGGACATGGATTCCTGGAAGCATGTCCTGTGGTCTGATGAGACAAAGATAAGCTCTGGTGAACTCCATGCCCAAGAGGGTTAAGGCAGTGCTGGAAAATAATGATTGCCACACAAAATATTGACACTTTGAACCCCTAATTAAAAATGTCCAAGTTGGGTGTACTCATTTTTGTTGCCAGTGGACATTAATGGCTGTGTGATGTGTTATTTTGAGGGGACAGCAAATTTACACTGTTAAACAAGCTGTACACTCACTATTTTATATTGTAGCAAACTTCTTCAGTGTTGTCACATGAAAAGATATATTTACAAAAATGTGAGGGTTGTACTCACTTTTGCGGTATACTGTAAGTATTTCCATTTAATACTTATACTCCACTACAATGGTAAATATTGTACTTTACTCCACTACAGTTTTTTTTTTTTTTTTTTACAAATAACTTGCTACTTTTCAAAGTAAAACTTACACGATCTTCAACATGACCAACTACCACATTCATTCTGCCATTCTGCTGCATAATGAATACTTTAACTTGATACTTTACATTATGATCAGCTGATATACACTGCTACAGTGTACATCTCATCCCCAGTTTATATGCAAATTGTCTCCCACCTGTTCATCACAAAAAACAAGTACAGTCAGGAAGGACTCAGATTATCGGTTTGCAAACAATTCTGCAAACCTTCAGTTAGATGAAATCCAGATCTGGATGCAGACTCTCTTCGCCCTGAGTTGAATCTTGCAGAAGCTGTAGTGCAGAGCTCAGTGTCTGTGTCCTGGTCTTCATCACTGTGACACAAAACATTTGCATCACCCCTAAATGTCAACACACCAAAACAACACATTCAGGCATTGTTAAGCACAAAAGGTTGAATTTAAAGTACAATTGATCACTTTGTCACAAAGCTGATTTGCCCAAGTATGGACGTACATAGCCCTGTGGAAACCCTCTGGTATTAGGGCTGAACGATTTTGAAAAAAAGACCTAATTGCCATTATTTTTCCAGATGTTGCAATTGCAATGCAATACCATGGGGAATCATCATTTTTACATCAATAGTCTCATTTTAATTGAAAAATTTATTAAACCAAACAATGCCCTGTTCTTAAATCTCTAGAATATTATGTGGAGGCCAGGACATCTTTGCATCACGACACACATAACCAAATATTGTGCCTCCTGCGATTTTAAAATTGCTGTATACGGCCATATAGTGATTTCGATAAAATTTTGATTTCAGATTGTAAATAATAATCCTTATTTGTAGAGCACTTTTCAAAAACAAGTTACAAAGTGCTTTAACAAGTGTAAAGAATAATACAAAAAAAAAAAAAAAAAAAGATAAGAGCATGAAAATCTTATATAAAATTAGTAAAATACAATAAAATAAAAGGGATAAAATAAAGTCAAATAAGATCAGGAAAAGCTCTCCTATAAAAGTATGTTTTAAGAAGGGACTTAAGAGTTCACTGACTCAGCCGCCTTGATTTCCTCGGGCAGGCTGTTCCAGAGCCTCGGGGCCCTGACAGCAAACGCTCTGTCCCCTTTAGTTTTCAGTCGAGACTCTGGAACAGACAACAGACCTCTGCCCGAGGATCTCAAGGTACGTGCTGGTGCGTATGGGACTAAAAGGTCAGAAATATAACAAGGCGAGAGGCCATGAAGAGCTTTAAAAGTGATCAATAGAATTTTAA
>NC_060162.1:15113661-15137050 GCF_021292245.1 Micropterus dolomieu | reverse complement strand
GTTTATAAAAGCTCAGACAAGTCGATGGGATAAAACTGGTTAAAACTCTGTTGTTGCTGGTGAGGAACCTCTGAGTAAGAGGCCACGGGGGTAATAGAGGCTCTGATTGACACCACCTTATTGGTAAAATAAGATAAAAACAATTCACAGTCATCATTACTTCCAGCTGAGGCACAAGGAGGGGTTGGGTTTACCAGCTGATCCACAGTCTTAAACAGAAACCTGGGATTGTGTTTATGTGTAGTAATGAGTTCAGAAAAATAGTGTGTTCTCGCATCCTTAACCATTTTATTGTAGTTAATTAATAAATCCTTCAGACTGAGGTGGACTTGGAGACTGGATTTTTTCCATCTGCGCTCTGCTTTCCTGCATTCCCTTTTTAGACTGCGAATGCTGTCATTTATCCAGGGTTGCTTACTAGCTTTAGACGTAGGCCTAACCTTTAAGAGGAGCAGTAATATTTAGTGACGACAAGCAGATATGATTGAAGTGATCGACCAGATTGTTGGTGTTGGAATCAGACAGGTGTTGGCTTTGGCTCTGAAAGAATGCGCAAAACTTTGAAACACTTTGTTCATTAAAGACGCGACAACACACAGAGCTTGGTGAGGCGGCATGAGTAACAGGCGAATCGCAGCTAAAAACAATACATCTGTGGTCAGATATGGTCATGTCCACTAATTCCACAGAGGAAATGCTGACACCCAGGGTAAAAACCAAGTCCAGTGTATGACCACGGTTATGTGTTTGCCCTTTGACATGTTGTTTGAAGTTAAAAGAAGTGGCCATATTTATAAAGTCAGTTGCATTAAGATTGGTGGGGTCATCAACATGAATATTAAAATCGCCACAAAGAACAATTCTGTCATAATTTAAAACCAGAGTAGATAAAAATTCAGGAAGTTCTGATAAAAATCCTCCAGGCAGTTTAGGGGGGGCGATAAATTATAACAAATATGATAGGTTGCAGCCCTCCAACTTTAAGAGTGAGAACTTCAAAGGAGCTAAATTCATCACAGCGTACTTGATGACATTTAAAATTTTTCCTATACACGCTCACTAGCCCACCACCACGACCACTGACCCTCTGTTGACTAAAGCAATCATATTGAGGCGGACACAGTTCAGCTAGCTGGCTATAGTCATTCATTTGCAACCAGGATTGAGTTAAAAACATAAAATCTAGATTTGCAGACAAGATAAAATCATTTAAGATAAAAGTCTTACTTGAAAGTGATCTCACATTGAAGAGAGCCATTTTAAATGAGTTTGTTCTGGGTGCTGGAGTTGGTGCAGTTGTCCTAATCCTTAAGAGATTACTATGATTGCTGTGTGGGATGTGCACATTTCGGTTTACTGGTCTATGCGTGATGATGACAGGAATAGGAGTCTTTGGAACAGCGCTGGGAGCAGACGGCTTTACATGCCAACAGGTGGAGACAGTTGTTTGTGGCAGTGAGGCAGAGATCTGTTCAGTGAGCGGTGGTGTGTCCAGGTGTGCTGCATGAATGATTAGTCATTCACGTAAGTCATGTGTGGAGCGCACCGCATGCTGTATGTGCGCAGCTAAACAGCAGGTTTCTCTCAGAGAACGTTCCCTTTAAGTATCAAACTATTAAACACGAGGACACAAAAGATAAAAGAATAAAATAATTTTGTTTTACCTCTCTTCAGGATTTCTCCACCTCTTGTACATTTTATTGGCTCGGCTGCTCCACTTGTCCATTTCAGGTGTGGTGTTAGAGAGCTGTGACTTTCTCCACACCATACACCAGTGGTTTGATCGAACCTGTTCATGCACTTCCGGTTTAAGTGGGACACCCAATCAGAAAAAAACAGGGAAGAACAACAGGGAACTAAATGGTGCCATTAGTAGCCTACAAGGCAACAAACTATCAAGCCAGTGAATGTTTTCTTTTTATTAGTCAATAATTTAATTGCAAACACAAATCTTACCAGCAGAGGTAAATCAAATTGTAGCCTATCAATCTCTCCTCATCCCTTTAAATATGGCTCTTAGCTTATGTTCTTATCCAGTGGGACTTACAAGTACTGGGTGTTCTGGTTATTCTGCTTTTCCCTTGGTTTTCTGTTCCCTGCCTGCCTCCCTGTGTGTGCTCTCTCTCCCTCTGCTCCAGAGCCCAGCCAACCACCCGCACCTGCACCTCATCAGCCACCTCGTCAGTCTGCCACACCTGCCACTAGTCAACCTCATCTCTGCCTGTATTTCAACCCCGGTCCTCCACACCATTCTTGCTTGATCGTCGTTGCTCCATACCCGGTGCCACCTCTGTGTTCAGGCTCTCATGTTTGTTGTTTTCTCACATTTTCCCTGTGCTTTGTCTCCGTTATCTCTAACCCTGTCTCTCCGTCTGGTTCCCTCCCAGGTTCACTCGCCCTCGTCCTCCGTTCAGTCGGCTGGGCTCGTCCTCCGGACCTCTCCTCTTCGGGCTTCCCCCACGGCGTCCTCCCAGTTCTCCCTTGCATCCTCCCTTCCTTGGCCCCAGTGTTTCCCCGGCATCCTCCTTTCCCTGCACTCCAGTCCCTCAACCCCCTTTTTTCCTAAATAAACCTCCTTCGCTCAGAGTTCTGCGTTTGGGTCCTCTCTGTCCCCACATCACACCACCCACGTAACAATTATTCTTATGTTTTATATCTTATCTGCATTTAGTATTTTAATATTTATAAACTTTATGTTTAATGTTATGTATAAAGTCAAATTCCTTGTATGTGTACACTTAAAGCAATAAAGCAGATTCTGATTCTAATGTACAACACATCCCTCTGTCTCCACGTCCTCTGGTCACATCAGCTGCTTGGCCAGACTCTCACAGAACAAACTCAGCAGAGCACAAAGAACTACGACATGGACTCAAAAGTAAGACTTGATTTCTTAAAAGGAGGATGCCAAGATATTGTAGTCCTATGAGTCAATTTTTAAAATACCATTTGCACAAGTCACTAAAACAGCCGGCTTTGTGATGCTGTACTTTCATGCCCCCAACAACAGCAGTCTGTTTGCTCAAATAAATAAAGGATTAGCTGAAAGTTTAGTTCTTTGGGACTAACTGTGACTGAAACATTTTATTTGAAGAAAAGGTGAATCAAGCACATGTTGTGATCCAACTTTGCTATTTAGAAACAAGATTGCTTATCAGATGTTGAGACTTTAAGTGTGTGTACTGTGCATGAAATTACTCCAAAGTGAAGGAGATGCTCAAGGAACCAGTTTTCTGTTATCATTAGGATTGGGTATCTAACTTCAATATTACGCTAATTTTGAGGATTTAGAGGACTGACCAAATCATGTCAATATGACAGAATACTGAAAGTACTGCAATCTTGCTTTATTATACATATACTGTATTTTATCATACGGTACGGCAATGTATTTAGGCACAGTCATTTTATGGAGTTAATACAGCATTGAACACTAATGCATGTCAAAGATTTGTGAAATAAGTGTGTTCATGCTCACAGTAGTTCTAACAATGCTTTTTTTAATCAGTAGTATAGCTCAGACATTCAACTTGCACCAATATAAAAACAAACTTCAGTGAAAAAACTGATAGTAAAAACTACTTTTCCCCTTTTTGAAAAGAATGTCTGGATTTTATTGACTCATTTTTTTGTCACCCACTCACCATGCTACATTTGAGAAATGTAGAACCATAATAAGAGAACATGCATCTTTTATTGTACAAATTACAATTCTAAGATACACTGATAAGAAAATTGAGTCTGAAGCATATTGAACAACTTTAATGAGTCATTTTTATCCACAATTTGTAAAATAAATGTCTCAGTTGCACGGCTTGAAATGTGTAGCTCTGATCTGAGTCTGCACAGTGCATCCTCATTTTCCATAGTGCTCTCTCTTGCTTCTCACAGCCTGGAAGAGAGGGTAACAAACCAGTCCAAGCACAAGTGTGCTTATGTTCTCATTAGGAAGTAGGCAAATGATCACTTCCTGCCTCTAATGAGATTGTCCCCTGTTGTTCTTCATCCGTCAGCACTCAGAGGATTCAGTACATAGTTAAACAGGCAACTTTGGTGTCTGCAGCAGCCTGGGAGTTGACTAAATACTATACTATATATTGTGTTCCACTTTTTCATTCCCCCTCTCTGGTCTACCTCTGGTCCGAGGAGTCTGTTGTGCCATTTGGCTGACTGGTTGTGGTGGCAGTCTGCTCTCCAGCCTCCTGGTAAAGACTGGAATCCGGCAGACCCCTGCCCAATGTCTCAATGGGCAGGTTCAAGCATGCAACGCCGGCCAGCAGACCACAAACACAGTATATGGACAGGGTCAAGTATTGTGATATCCCGAGCATCACCTACAACCAAAACACAAAAACTGAGGAACCAGGCAGAGAAACATAGTGCCTAATCTGAAAGAGTCTGATATCAAACTGGTGCTAGAACTAAATTTCCACATTTAAACCTGCAATACAAAATCCCTCTCCAAAATGATCACAGCTAATAACAATAATTTTGTCAGACCATCAATTCCCAGCATATAAGTTGAGTTAGAGTTACAGTGTTGATAAGCAAACTGTTATTCCAATAACATTACTACTAACAACACTACTTTGTGATAGCATCACTGATGACTACGATCTGCCTGTCCAACACTCTCAGAGCAAGATATACCGAATTGAGTGGGTTCTGAAGTAATGTTGAATCACTCAACTTTCAACTTGTAACAAAGAATTTACTTCTAGAGTTTCTAATGGTCGTTTCTCCAATGCTTTTGAGGTTTTAAAGAGTTTCTTTGGGAAGGCCCAAAAGAGATTGTTACTTCTGCATACCTGTGCCACAAAGGGGGTAATCAGGGCCCCCCCCTTCGACACCCCATTGCAAATCCCCAGTGCTAAGGCTCTGTTTTCTGTAGGGAACACCTAATGACAGAGAGGAGGCAACATTTTGTCCGCTTTGAATGATCTAAAAATATGTTTAACGTTAAACTAGTAAAATTGTATGTAGACCTACCTCTGTTGTATAAATAAAAGCAGCTTGGTATCCTCCAGATATGAAGGTTCTGCCAATAAAGATGAAGATTGTAAGAGTTGTCCTGCATGAACCGAAAGAGAGGCACAGAGTTTGAGATATAGGTGATATATAGATATAGGTGTTTTAATATATTGCAATGACAAAATAACACAGAGACAAACTTACCTCCCAATACACGCAAATAAGGGCAGAAAACACAAAGATAATGTGAAGAAACACAGAGCAAGGGTCTTTTTCCTGCCAATACGGTCAATTGCTATAAGAATAAAGAAAAAACCTGAAACAAACAGCAAACATATATTTTAAATGCTGTGGCCAACAGACAGACTCCCTTAAACAACACATTTGTGTATCTCACTCTCCTTAGGCTAATTACTTCTATCAACAAACCCAAAGTAACTTAAAACTGTTTTTTCATGAAATTCAAATTCAAAAACATTTAAATATAAATTAGATAACTTTATACATTTCATGGCTTTACAGATGACCTGGTCTTATGGTTTCTCAGAGAGGAATCAGAAATCATATCCATGTTGTCTCAGATTTTTGATATGGATGGATAATTAAGAGATACAGAGGAACACTAACACTGTTCCTGCCAACAGCATCATGAAGGTCTTTACCTTACAGTTTCAATTACACACCCACCTCTGAGAAAATGCTAATAGCGAACATTTTACCTGGGAATTCAGCCATAGACGTCCATAAAAGGTCTATGTAGTCAGCTGATGTCAAATATTTGCATTCCAGACTACAGCTCAGTTCATTATTTGCCCCTATGGTTGCTGTAAGGAAGGACAGTTTTGACTTGGTATTTTTTCGAATTTAAGACACAAAATGACAAAAGTTACAAGCTGATTCACATGGAGCAGCTGTTACTTACGTTCACATGAATGTCCAGTTTGAAACAGCTCAGTTGTCAACAGGCCTATCCCGTAGTAGCAGAAGGCAATTGCAAACCTTTGGATAAAATAAACAATGCTGTGATCTACAAGCTAAATTATGTAAAAGTTGAAAGCATGAAATATATGGACAGATTAACCTGCTAGCGGACCCTGGGAGAAAATTCAGCTATGGGCCCCAGTGGCTATCACTTTATGTTTTGTGTATTGATAGAAAGGACACAGTAGAAAATATATTACTCAGGCTAACCATATAAACAACAGAAGAAGTGTAGTCCTCCAATATTGAGGAGTAAAGAGATCTTTGACCCGTCCACGGTCATTCTGTGAGATTAAAAAGATAAAATATAAGGTGTATTCATGAATATCAGTGATTAAGCATTGCACTGTGCACACATCTCATTTTTCTGAACAAACACATAGACTCAAATATCTTTGACTTCACCTGTAAATATGTAATCATTTTCCCTTGAGGCATGGCCTTGCCATTCTCTTTGGCGATGCGCGTTAACAGTGCCATGGCTTTCTCCGTTTTTCCCGTCAGCATGTCAAAATGAGGACTTTCAGGCAGCCACTGTGAAAATTCAGTTGAGAGTTTGACTCCAGATGATTTTATTTTAAGGATCTGTATTAATCACCAACATACTTACAAGGCAGAAGCAAACAAAGACTGCCATTGGTACAACGGACAGGCTGAGCAGCCACCTCCAGCCAAGAGTGGGCATTATCAACAATGCCAGGAGGACCTCGAGCACACAACCAATTGCCCAGAATGCCTGATGCACACAAACACATTAATCAGGAGGGAATCAGTGAGCAGTATACTTCATTAGGTCAATGGATGGATGGATGAAATATGTGCAGTATTTTGCTTCAGCCAGCAGCCATGAACCAGGTGTCTGACAATAATATGGAAAGGATCACCCCTTATTTATTTATTTTTTTACCAGAAACTGAAGTCTTGCTCGCTCTGGAATCTTATGAGAGGTGAGTTGTTGCAGAAAGAAAAATGTGAGTCAGAGTCAATTTCTGGGAGCTCCTCATCCGTATACTGTGGCTCAAATAAATTTGGACAAATTCAAATGACCCCTCTACAGTGTTGAAATCAGCTAAAAATTCAGTCATGATTAAGAAAGTCTTGTTAGCAGTGCCTCTATGTAGACAACCAACTGGGAATCACTTGTAGGGATCCTTTCCATGATGTTGTCAGAAACCTCATATAACAGTTTGAGTCTGTCGATGGCAAAAAGAGGATGTTTTGGTGGATTTACCGTAATTTTGACAGGCACAGTTGCCCAAATGTGTAGCAGCCACTGAACTGGCAGTAGCCATCTACTGTGCAGATTTCAAAACTTTTTGTACCTACTTGTCATTTCATTGCCAAAATATGTGATAATAGGGCCCATGTTTAAAGACACCAAAATGACCCTTCAACAACAATGCCACCACAAGCAGTGGGCTACCTTAAACATCACGAGGCAGGTGCCTCTTGACTTCCGTGGGAGGAATTCTGTGTACAGTGTCACCCTAAAAAGAGGATGAATGGTTGTTGCAAATAATTTCGCAGAAATGTGCCGGTTTGTTAAGTGCAGCTTTCAAATTGTCACTTGCAGAGGAAGCAGTGAACTTACACCTGAGGACCTCCTCCAAGGCCAAAGCCTATGAGGCACCACAGGACCAAGAGCCAGCCATGCACAGGAGCAATGGCACTTAACAGGCCGTAGTACAGAGCCCAGGCCAAACAAATTGTCAGACCCTGTTTACCACAGAGAAATATACAGAAAGTTACACATAAAATTATGTACAAATGTCTCTAAACCATATATGAAAAAGAGAGATATGTGACTCACTACTTTTCTGCCGTACTTGTCTGAGACCTTCCCCCAAAGAGCTGAACTTATCGCCGTCCCGAAAAACACTACCTGAGGCAAAATAAATAAATAAATAAAAACCTTGAGAGCCAACATGTGAGAGCACACATTCAAATTCAGCAAGCGGTACAACAGCACTTTACTGAGAAGACCTAATGGGACTTTACCGATGTTGTGAGAGCCACCTTGTAGCTGGGCAGCCTCCACTCACAGTGCAGCTGGGGGCCCAAGATACTGAGGATCAATAACTGCATGGAGTCTCCTACCTGCTCTCAGAGAGGCAGAGCGCTGCATGAGGGACATAGATTATTTGGAAATCAGAGGGAGGACCTTTCTACATGTTTTAGGATTCTTACCCATGCCAGTCCAGTGATAAAAGTGATTTTCCACTGGAACTTTCCAAAACCAATGGCCTCCAGTGCCTCGTCTACTGTAAAGGTTTCTGTAAAAGGGACATGAGAGTCACTTCAAATCCACTGTCCCCTGTAAAAAAACCTATGCAGAATTGCTCCAGTCACAGAACTGACAAGTTCATGATTGTTAATGGTAGACAGCGGTGGAAAGTAACTAAATTAACATCTTTGAGCTATTTTCACTTAAGTATTTCATTTAATGCTGTTTTGTACTTCTACGCCATCACATTTCAATGGGAAATGTTGTACTTTGTACCCCTGTACATTTTTTCACAAGTATTGTTACTTGTTAATTTTCACATCTAAATTTTTCACACAAAACTTTAGATATCAAATATGATTCATTGTGATAGATTAAACCACCCAAAAGTATATAAAGCAGTACGTAATTTCTTCAACATTACCAACTACCACATTCATCATTCTGACATTTTGCTGCTTAATGAAAACTTTTGAAACTTTAAGTACATTTTGATCTACATTGTTACAATGTACATCTCTTCCACAGTTTATATGCAAATTGTCTCCCATCTTTTTCCTCACAAAAACAACATCACAGTCAAGGTGGACTAAGATTACATTTATACTGAAAGGACACCTTGATGATGTGTATTCTCCACATTTCCAAACACAGCAGACAGACAATGTGTCAAAATGTGCATTAATATGAACCTTCAGATTTATGAAATCCAGATCTAGATGCAGACTCTCTTTGCCCTGAGTCAACTCTTGCACAGGCTGTAGTGCAGATCTCAGTGTCTGTGCCCTGGTCCTCATCACTGCGATCCAAAACATTCGCATCACCCCTAAATGTCAACACACCAAAAGGACAAATTCAGGTGTTGTCAATAATTGAATCGAATCAAGTTTATTTTCATTGCACAAGTTTATGTACAACAAAATGTTCTGTGCTGTGTCTAAATAAAAAACACTAACACATTTATGAAAGTAAATACACAAATAAATGCTCAAACATGCACCTGTTCACAGTCATCCTAAACAATAGATATGTTAACAAAGCCTGTTAAAAAGCATGAAAGCAGTGTTGCACCTGTTGTTCCCTTATTGCACATAAAGTTCAAGACACAAAGGTGGGACAGTGTTTTTGTTGAGTTCAGCGATGGCTCTTGGACAAAAACTGTCCTTCACTCTGGAGGTGCGAGCTGAGTGCTCTGTAGCGCCTCCCAAACGACAACAGAGAAAACAGGGGTCTCATTCATAAAACTGTATGTAGGAAAGAACCTACTACAGGTTGCCAACGGACAAAACACAGGAAGTGCACAAAAATATTCTGATTAATAAAGCAGTGCGCACGCACGTTTTTCCCTTTATAAATCACAATCAACTTGTAAGCGAGCTCCTTGTCCCACCTATTAAACGCCCACAGTTGCTTATAAATAGTCAGTGAGCTCAACTCCTTTGAAAACCGATCTGTAGGAGCGTACCTCTGAGAAATGACAGTGAAAACGCGGACATAATATGGATTCCCTCGGTTGAGCACAGCGAAAATCACGAGCTTTCAGATTGTTTTGTTGTTAAACATTTAGGCTACACAAACACTCCACTCACTTGATGAGGCTGCCAGTGGGTTCAAAGAAATATTACGTGACACAAGCGGCACAGTGAAACATTGGCTTAATAGATAATGTTTTATTTTCCATCCATCCATCACATCCACATGCTGCCGCACGACGGCGTTTGGCTAATATATCGTGTGATAATAAGGTACTCCTGTTTACTTGACTGAGGCATCGATAACGGTATCAATTTAAATGTAATTTGCCATACTCTTAACCTTATTTATGAGAATAAATTGCGCTGAATGCAAGTATCGGCCTTATTAATATGATTAAACTTTACAACATACATGAGGCCTTCTTTTGCAAAAACAGATATCTCAGTTTGTTTTTATTTTCCTAAATCATGGTTATTTTTGTTTACACTGCTAATTATTTCAAATTATGTTTATTGCGCACATCAGGGAAAACCAATCAAACAGATGTTTGTTTATTTAGAAAGGCTTTTATCTGTTTTGCAAATGAAGTTTTATTGGCCCATAATACTTAGAGATTTATTTTACACAATCAAACGTTTCATCCTTCTGCCGTGTGAGTGGCCGTTTCTCATTTCTCCAGTGTATGTGCATAGGTATGGCGCAGAGTTTGCGTGGAAGACCGCACATTCTCCCTCAGGTTTGTATTTTTATAAATCGCAAAGTTGGCTGCCTAGGCCTTCTTTTGTGCATATGCTGTTTATAAATGAGACCCTAGGTGTTGACAGGGGTGGGTCGCATCTCCCAGGATGTTGTTAGTTCTGCCAATAGAGTTTCCTGAAGATGTCCTCCAGAGAGGACAGGGTGAGTCCACTGATTTTTTCCGCAGTTTTCACGACTCTCTGGAGACTTTTGCGATCTGCCCCTGTACAATTCACATTCCAGGTAGTTAGACAGTGTGTTTAAACAATGGAGCAGTGGTAAAAGGCTATGAGCAGTGTGTTCCCTCCACTGTTGTGTCATCTGCAAAATTGAATTATTGTGTTTGTGAGATATGTGGAAATATAGTCAAATGTGTGTAAAGAACGCAGCATGGGACTCAGAACACGACCCTTTGGCACCCCAGTGCTGAGGGCTTATCACAAACATATGAGCAAATACAAAAGATAAAATAAAATAATAATTTTTTTGGTTTGTTTTACCTCAGTTCAGGATTTCTCCACCTCTTGTACGCTTTCTTGGCTCCTCTGCTGAAGTTGTCCATTTAAGTGTTGGTGTTAGTGAGCTGTGACTTTCCCCACATGATATACTGGTGGTTTGTGCTCACACTCACAGACTTTGAGGCGCGCTCCAAGTAAATCCACAAGGCTTTAGGACTGTCCCACTGTAAACAGCAACAACCCACAGTTCACAGGGTTACCAGGGAAAGCCCAGAGGCGTTAAAAGAAGGTAAACAAACAGGGAAGGAGCAACTACAAGAAAAAAGATGTTTACATGTAGTGTATGATGCTGTTTTGATAAGAAAAAGTCAATTTATTATTTGAAAATTGCTTCTCGTCCACTCTGTAAGGCAAAGTCAGTTACTTTAAGAAGAAAGTAAACGATGTAAAATAGAATGTCCCAAAATTGTCCATAACAAGTTTTGGCGTTGTCAAGGCAAAGTGACATATCACAAAGTCACATTATATCATTTGGGTCCTCACAGCCTCTGGCACTCAAACATTTACCAGGTGACGTCAACTTAAGTCTGAGGGTTCAGGCTTTAGGCTTTAAGGTGGAATTGTTATTGAGCCCTTCTGACTATATTTATGTACACATTCTCTTTAAAGGGCTGGATTCATTAAAATAAGTGTGATAATAGTGAAATAAATTCCTGTAATAAATGACGGAATGAAAAGATTGATTACTTGGTATTTCCATGAGTGTTTAAATGTCAAAGTAAAAAATCCAAAACATGATGACATCTCAGTCAAAAACAAAACAAACAATGTTTTTCTTTATATTAACTAATTGTTAATTATTTCTGTGACCATAGAAATAGGAGCGAAGAATAAGAGCTTAAAATTTTAATAGAAGGAGTAAGGTGAACAAATATTTGATATGATTCTCCAAGGGGAGGGTGACATGAGGGACAGCATACAACTACAGCACTGTGGTTATAGCCTGTAGCTGACAGCAGGTTGTGCACTCATCCTTCTGGTATTTGTTGTGATGGTTGTTCAAATAGCCAGAAGGTTCTCTCTTGCTGTGAAGGTTGCTGTAACCCTTGTCGAGTTTACAGTTGTGTGTCTGTCAGTTCATTCTCATGCACACAATCATAGTGGTAATTACACTTTCCAGAGCCTATTTTACGTCTTCCCAGACGCCTGATGAGAATAAGAAATTCCTTTAAGACCTGGCATTCTGTCTGAATAACTGTATTACCTCCAGTAGCATCAGAACACCAGTGACTCCCCAACCTAGAGGTCGGGTCCCCTTCAAAAAGATTTGAGCGGTAGTGAGATGGTACGCTACACATATTTGTACACCATAGTTTGGTCTTTACACTAATATATATTGCAAACTCTCACCTGTTTAGGCCTCTAGTACCACCTTAAATAAAACAATCTGAGAGTTTAGATGGGAAATCTGTTTTTGGTGGAATGGCTAAAGTTGGGGAAAAAAAGTTGGGAGCCACTGGTTTAATCTTTAACAATTATAATTTCTATGTTATATATCATACCATTCATTGTTATTTTCTATATTTCTTTCATATTTCTTTTTAATGTGTCTCCATATTTCTGGAAGATACATGTAGTGCAGTTAAAAATATAATATTTTCTTCTGAACACGTATGGAAAAATAAAAAAGTACTATGTAGTATGTATTAGTATGTCACCCAAACACACAACCTTCTCGCCTCCATGGAGAAGTGAAAAGATGACAGACTACACAAACACACAAAAGCAAAGCTCAAGCCTACCATTTGGACAGGTATGACAAAGGAACAGACACACAGAGGAACATGTAGCACATTGTATGAGCATGGTCTATTTTAAAGTCATTACCTGCAGTGTGCTGCTCTGGTGACCCAATTGTCTCCAGCATGTACCACAAAAGATAACATTTATGAAACTTGAACAGTTACATTTCCCAATTGAAATGGCAGGGAGGATGTTTGCCTAAATAAAAGGTTTGTCTGTGAGTGTTGGAAGCTTACAGTCTTCTGCTCCACTGCAAGTGAATAAGGCTGTCCTGAAAATTAAAGCTGTAGAAAAGTAGGGCACTGTGAGGACATGCTGAGGCTGCTGCATTATGGGACGGTCATAAATACAGGTAGGATATACAACACATCCCTCTGTCCCCACGTCCTCTGGTCACATCAGCTGCTTGGCCAGACTCACACAGAAACAACCTCAGCAGAGCACAAAGAACTACAACATGGACTCAAAGGTAAGACTTGATTTCTTAAAAGCTGGATGCCAAGATATTGTAGTCCGATGAGTTGATTTTTTAGTTTGAAAGATATTTAATCCATTAAAATACCATTTGCACAAGTCACTAAAACAGCTGGTTTTGTTGTGCTGTACTTTCATTACTGTGCAATTTGTTCACCGAATGCTCCATTTCTGAAACTAATAGCCTCACGGCTCGTTTTGGCCTTCAGAGTCCTGCCCCCAATGACAGCAGTCTATTTGCTCAAATGAATAAAGGATTAGTTGAAAGTTTAGTTGTTTGGGACTAACTGCGCCTGTGAATATTTATTTGAACAAATGATGGATCAAGCACATGTTGTGATCCAACTTTGCTATTTAGAAGCAATTCCTATTGGCCATGTTATTTACCTCTTCTCAGATGTTGAGATTTGTTAGTGTGTGTTCTTGCGTGTGTGAGTCCTTACTGTACAGTTTGTGGTTTAAAGAATGAAATGCTTTTTCAATCACACAGGTAACAGTATCACTTAGAACCCCAATAAGGGAGGGAGGGTGTACATGAAATGAATGCAAAGTGAAGGAGATACTCTAGGAACCCTTTTTGTGTTATCATAAGGGCTGATTATCTCACATTTAAGGATTTAGATGACTGACCAAATCGTGCCAGTACTAGAGAATTCTAAAAATACTGCAAATTGGCAGAGTTTCTTTTTATGTATACTACATTTTGTCATATTCTACTGCAATTTATTTAGGCACAGTCAGTTTAAGGAGTTAATACAGCATTGGACACTAATGCATTTCAGATGTTTGGCTAATTTCTTTAATGAAAAAAGTGTTTATGCTACATAACAAAAGTTTTTTTTGTGTTGGTAGCATAGCTCAGATATCAAAATTTTAAAAAACTTAAAAGAATATGCATTGTTATCAGAGCTGTTAAGTGTTCACAGATGGATGGCATCCATGGGTGCACGTTAAAACATTAAGATGTGGCCACCACAGCTCATCTTTGGTGAGCATGGTGTGCATGTGTACATGTTCTACTGGGTGCTTATTAGGAGCAGAAGGCTTCTTTAAAGATTGAGTAGATCCTACATAACAAACCCACAGTATTTGCATAATGAATTACATTATGTTAATGAGGAATTTTCCAACATGCTCTCCTGTGTCACCATGTGTTTTGGCCGATTCTTACTTCAGGCAGTAACCTAAGATGCCTTTGTTAATTCTTACAGGAAGCACAATGTTAAACTTTAAACAGACGGAATGAGAGGGCACCGTTACGCTGCCTGCAGGCCTGTCACAGATGAGTCAGCTGAATCACAAGAAAAAGAGATGCAATGTTAAAATTTAGGGACGATCTGGGGGGCTCCATCTTCATCTCTTCTCTCTCCACACACTTCCTGTTAGTGCTCTCAAGTGCTATTGCACTCAAAGGCAGAAAGTGCTACACATTTTAAAAACAAAAAATGCGATTTTAAGGTAGTATAAAACTGATCATAACTGGGTGAAATCAGTTCCATGTTGAAGCATTATCCCTTGAATACAAATTTAAATCTTTACTTGAAGTTTCATTTAAAGGCTTTTCTATGTTGGAGATGGCACCAAACGGATGCGTAACAACTACAGTGGTACATTACTGTAGGTCTGAAATTAATTTGTGATTCTGCTGTCACAGAATCTGTAATAGTGGAGTCTGTAATGGTGTGATCGTTGTGGCTCTAATGAGCAGTTAGTAATTAGTTTGAAATGCATCTTCCTAATCAAAGATCAGTAATCCAATACCTGTGCTGTAATTTTGTGGGGAGGAGGGTGAGGACGGGTCTCTGAGAGGATAGAGTTACTACATCCTTGTATTACACACCTGCAGTAACACACACACACACACACACACATACACGCACACACACACACACACACACACACACACACACACACACACACACACACACACACACACTCCTCCTTAAACACATAGTGTAGCTGTTCAACACTAAGGCGAAGCGCTGAATGAACATTTGCTGCCTGGGCTTCATGAATGTTTAACCAGCCCAGTGCTTCCAGAGCTAGGTAGGTCATTACTGCCGTATTACCTACAATGTATGGACACCAGCCCAGCAGGAAGCAGCAGTGCCACACTCCTCTTCCTCCCCCATCTCCTCTTCAGCCTCTCTCTCTCAGGCAGTGGTACTGGGCCTGCTCCCAGCAGCTGACCTAAAAAGAGGCTCCACTATGGGAGAACTCATCAGCTACTAAAACCTACATCACAGGCCGCGTCTGTCTGAGTTGTAAGCCTGAAGACTGAAGCTCAAAGTAATTTGGATTTATCAGGTTCATCACACAAGACTGATTCAACCATGATGCACATGCCTTTGGAAGTAACGCAGGTAATTACTTGAACATGGCTTGTGTATGTTGGTTGGAGTTTTATTGTACTTAAAGCCACTTTTAGCAGATTTTTTTCAAGTGTAACTTTCAAACTCCAGACATGGGGGTTGTAGGCGTGCATTGCTGTCTGCCTCAGGGTCTTTTCTGGTACTGGATGTCTACCACTTGTGGGCGCTGCAGTCAGAAATGTTCAAATTCTACACATGAAGTAATGGCTTTAAAGCTGCACTAATCCACATTTTGATATTCTCAATGAATCATATAACTATCTGTAATGAGAAAGGAATCAATAGTTCAACAATTCCACAGAGAATAATCATCCAACTCTGCATTTCCCTTTAGCTCTATGGAGTGTTTTAGGATCTTTCAGCTCACTGTTTTGCTTCACTCTCAACCTCATTTTGTAGCTGCTGCAGAAGCTGTTTTCAGTGAAAAAGCTCTGATAGAAACCACTGTACAGTACCAGCGAGCAACAAAATGTCAGACAGACATGGGTAGCGACTACCATTTAGCAGCTTAACCCTCACCCGCATAGCGTTGCCCTCAGGGAACAGAATATTTTTTGACTCTCAGAGCTACTCTCACAGATTTTTTATTTATTTATATATTTGACACTGATCATGACATGTGAGGTGGACGAACTGATATCATGCAATAGTTAGGGTGGGGGGTTGTTATGCAGTCAGGCTAGTTTTCACTCTCATTCAAATCCTACATTGCACAGGGACACTGCACAAAATATTTTCAAATTCTGAGAAAATATTAAACCTTTCTCTGTGATTTAAAACCACTACTGCATACCATGATTTACAAAATAATATCTACTAATATCTTATATAGAAAATATATTTTTTATTTAGGTGCAAAAACATCATTCATGTGGTAGAGGGTAAGAGAAAGATATTTCCCTCAGAACTGATGGAAGAGGAAATAGGCAAATGTTTGCTAATAGGTGTAAAATTACAACTTTCTAAAAATGACAGTATGTGTCTGTTGTGTGGACACAAAATAAGTAAGTGCAGCTTTAAATCAAATCAAACTATATTTTATTGTTCAGAAGTAACACAGTTATAGTCAATTGTTTACCATTCAGTAATGTATACATGTAGCCAAACATGGTAATCAGATCATAGCATGTTACTGTATGCTTGTATGAAACATTAGCAACAGAAGAGGTACTGTACTTGACTTGTGTGAGGGAGGCCAGTGATGGTCAGGTTTCCTTAGACACCTGGAGCCCCCTAAATGTGTGTTGCCACGGGTGAGGTGTTGTGTCAGTCAGTGGCCCACGAGGAGTGCTATCTCTTTCAGGGGCCTAACTGCCACTTTGTGGCTGCGTAACAGGATCCTGCACCATACTGGATAGACAGGGACAATGGAGTGCCCTCCCAGGTGATGGTCTCCGGGTCAGATAGACTTTCCTGTTCTGCTGCAGCCTGACATCAAATTTTGATGTATTCGATAGCTGTTCATTGAGGATTTTTTGTGTGTTGCCTTATACACGTAATTGTGTCTTATATCTATTTTCACATCTTTGTCTTAAAATCTTAAATGTCCTCAGCACTGTCCACTTTATATCACATGACAACGAGGCCAAGGAAAGTCGCCTCTTATCTTGTTGCTAATTTCTCCTAATGTCCATCCTCTTTACCGCCCTCTTCACTATCTGTTATGTGTTCAGCAGAGCTAACATTTCCTTTGAATAGCAGAAAATCTCTGCTCTGCACTTAGTGCTTGGCCAACAGCCTGCTCACATAGAGTGCAAACAAGAGGGCAGAGTGAGACAGACCTAGCTTCACCTATTTTTGTTTACTTTTTGTGCATTTCATGACATGAAGAACCTTCAAAAACAAAACCCAGTCTATCAAAGAACAGTTGACATATCATTGTGGATGTTTAGTTGAGTTTTTTTATTTGATTAGCAAGATCAACAAGTTCTTATTTTTGCTGATGAGTGACCTGACACGTTGCAGCCCTTTGCCAATCTTCCACCATCCAACTCTCTGTGATTATATTGGAAATAGTGAAACGATGAAAAGTTTCATTCAGTAAATTGTGAAAAAGAGTGAACACGGTCACGCGAATATGTTGCATGTGCCCAGGCAACATCTACATTAACTTATCTATCTACAAACACAAAAACAGAACACATACACACACAAATACATATTTAGAACGAGATTCACTTCCTTTGTTGCGCAGTTACTACATTATTAATGGTTTCCTATTGAAGGACGTCGAGACTTTAATCTATCAGTGCTTCCTGTCATACTACTGTCCTTTTCCTTCAATAAAACCAGATGTTCAGTTCAGAAAAGGTACACAGGCACACACACTTCAGGGAGCTTCAGGGTAAGTAAGTTTTTTAACTTTTTCCCTGCAAAACATTGTTGAACATTTTAATGATTACATTAGGATTTTGGGACATGATTTATTGTGACATTTTGCTGTAAGTGTCTGCTGGGTCCGTAGAGCAGCAGCTTGTTGAACTGGCGAATGATCTGTGAGTGTCATTTACTCCGACTTGGTGACAGGTCAACTTGGCAGTGATGAGAGCCAAACTACTGAAGCACAATACTTGGTGATTCTGTCATAGCACCGTAATTAAAGTGCATTGCTGTTGCTGATTATTTTACCTGGCACTTCTTCATTTGTGTATTTTTCGGTAGCAGAGCAAATGTGCTTATACATATTATAATGAATGCAATTACTTCTGAATTTTTTCTGTGTTATTATTCTTTAATGTTGGATCAAACTGTGAAACTTTTGTATTCACGGAGCTTCTACTGTGGTGGAGTATTTTGTGTCCTTGCCATGAATAAGATTGATGGCTCTTTAGAGAACACAGAATCAGATTAGATAGTGGAGGCTGAATTTAGATTTGCCATGAGCATAAAGGATGTAGGCAAGGCCACTATTAGCTCTGACTGGAAGTCACAGATATAGGTCAAACAGGCAGGAAATGAGTCACTCACTTGGAAATATATATCCTAGGTTGTCCATGATTTTGAGAATGTACATCTTCTTTAGGCAAAAAAACAAAAAACAGATAACTTTTGAGGAAAACAGGACACAAAGGAAAAGGGCGGGACATATAAGCCTGGTTTTGAAGGAAGGAATGAGGAACTAGGCTAAAAATAAAATAATATCTGCAGATTTTCTTAAAGAAAACAATCAATTGTGTCATGGTTTCATAAAGGGCATAATAATTTATCATGTACGTTTTGTTGTCATGTACCTTGTTGTCTTGTCACTTCACTGATGTGCTCTTGCTCGGGCACAGAGCCTGGAGGAGCGGTGTAACCAGATCCTGAGGAATATGGAGGCCTCCCTGACAGCCCGGGATCGCGTGGGCATCCAGGATTTTGTTCTCCTGGACGCCTACACGAGTGAGAGTGCCTTCCTGGACAACCTGAGGAAACGCTACCATGAGAATCTGATTTACGTGAGTCTTCCTGTGCATTGGATAGCCTGGCTCTTTCTCTTACTCTAATTACACTTCACGCCCTTGACCTACAACCCAACAAGGTCCTATTGCTGCATTGCCTTCTGCTAAATGTGGCATCCTGTGTTGCTGAAGCAGCAGCTCCTGTTCTTTTCATTTGTGGAGTGAGCAATCTAAAGGTCACCATTGTCCCTAAAGTCATGACAAGTGATTAACCAAACTTATTGCTTTTGATGAGAGGGACAAAATTACTTATCAGCAGAGTGATGCATGGGCACCGCATTGCTGGAAGCTTACTGTAATGTCATGTAATGTCTGAGAAAAACAATCTCTTGTATAATCAAATGTGCAAGAGTTGCAGAACATGAATTTCCTTGTCTTTCTCTGCAGACCTACATTGGGACTCTCTTGGTTTCGGTCAACCCATATAAAGAGTTAGATATCTACAGCAAGAAGCAAATGGATACCTACATGGGTGTAAACTTCTTTGAGCTGCCACCTCATATGTAAGACATTTTTAATTCTTTATTTATTTATGCTCTGTATTGATATATAGTGGGAACTACAGGTGGGACTTTTCTATGCTAGATAGTTCTCCAATAAGATAAAGGGTGGACAGAGCAACAAGCTCTAGCAGCTTGGCAATATCATTTGGTCATCCCATCACTTTGGTTCAGGCTGAGATAGCTCAACAACTATTGGTTGGGTTGTCATGAACTTACAGACAGACATATATGATCCCCAGAGGATGAATCCTACTGACTCTAGTAAACCCCTGACTTTTCTTCTAGTGCCACCAATACCTGCAAAATGAATGATATTCCTATTCCTATCAGCCTCAGCTGTACTTTGTGTTTAGTGCTAGTTAGCAAACTAAGATGTGAACATGATAAACGTTTTACCTGTTAAAAATCTGCATGTGAGCATTTCAAAAGGTGGCTGACTTTGACCTATTGCTGTCCTTTCAGTTATGCACTGGCAGACAACGTCTTCCGCACCATGCAGTCAGAGTTCAACAACCACTTCATCCTGATCTCAGGGGAGAGTGGGGCCGGCAAAACTGAGGCCTCCAAGAAAATCTTGCAATTCTACGCTGTCAGCTGTCCAAGTACCAAGCTCCTGAACAACGTCCGGGACAGGCTGCTTCTCTCAAATCCAGTGCTTGAGGTCAGCATATGTGTGCCAAAGCTTCTGCTTCGTGAGACCATTTTTAGAGGACAAACATTTATCGTCTTTATTTAATATCTTCCAGGCTTTCGGAAATGCCAAAACTCTGAAGAATGACAACTCAAGCCGCTTTGGGAAATACATGGACATCCAGTTCGACCACCAGGTGGACAGAAAGACCTTCATTACATTACAGGGAAAATTACAACGCCAAGATAACATATCAATGTTGGCTGACTTTGGGTTAAGGATTACCTTTCTCCCTCAGGGAGGTGCAGTTGGTGGTCACATCCTGAGTTACCTGTTGGAGAAGTCCCGTGTGGTCCACCAGAACCATGGAGAAAGAAACTTCCACATCTTCTATCAGCTGGTGGAGGGAGGTGAGGAAAATCTGCTCCGCTGGCTTGGCCTGCAGAGAAACTGCCAGCACTACAGTTACCTGGTGCAGGTCAGTAGAAAAGCAAAAAAAACAAACACAAACTTCATTCATATTGTGCAACATCTCTTCACTCAGACTTTTTATTCTTTGTCTCCTCCAGGGTGATTGTGCCAAAGTTAGCTCTATCAATGATAAAAGTGACTGGAAGACGGTGCGCAAAGCCCTCTCTGTTATAGAGTTCAGTGAGAGTGATACTGAGGTGAGGTACAGTCAAATCTTTACACACCGAAACTGTAACTTTATCTAAAACCATGCATGATAAATGTTGCAGATGATTCATGAAGTATTTCTCTCTGGGTGTAATGCAGCACCTGTTTGGAATAATTGCTAGTGTGCTCCATCTGGGCAATATCAAGTTTGAAGCAGATGTTAGAGGATACGCCTCTCTCAACAACAACCAGGAAATGCACTGGGTGTCAAAGGTAAGCCCCTAACAAAATACAGATAGTTTAAACTCTGTCTCCATGCAAGTTTCTGATGGATAACAGGAAGAGATCTGGTGTTACATGTCTTCTTTTGCTTTGCTTTTGCTGTGCAGTTGCTGGGGATTCCTACTCAGGTGCTACAACAGGGCTTAACCCACAGGAAGATTGAAGCCAAAACAGAGGAGGTGCATTGACTCCTTTTGTTTAATTCAAAATATAAAATATGTTTAACTTCTTTGTAGTGTTCATGTTTAATTACTGTCATTATTCTGATGTTAAAGCTGTTCAGTCCCTTCTCTGTGGACCATGCAGTATATGCCAGGGATGCACTTGCCAAAGCCATCTATGGTCGCACTTTCAACTGGCTGGTCAACAAGATCAATGAATCCTTAGCTAACAAGGTGAGAAAAAAAGGTACTCTCTTTCTAATCCTGCCAAGCCAGACCTGTCTCATTCAAGGAAATGGGAAGGAAAATTGGGTTAAAGGCATTTAGGCAAGCCTAAATGCAGCCACATGATTGGTTGAGAGTCTGAAAACACCCAATTCTGGAAATGGCACATGTGGCAAATATTTATTTTGGCTGGTTTTCTTTCTAAAATGTATTTTTATTGGTTTATAGTAACACCAACACATGAGCCTGAATTTCTCAGAAATCATATGTGTAAATTATCTTTAGGATTCCTCCAGGAAAACTGTGATTGGTCTGTTGGACATCTATGGTTTCGAGGTTTTCAATGTGAACAGGTGAGATCTTGCACTGATGAGCTGATTCAATAACAGCAAAAAGTGTGAAATGAAGAATCAGATTCTGATGGTGCCTATAATTTATTTTAGCTTTGAGCAGTTTTGCATCAACTACTGCAACGAGAAGTTGCAGCAGCTTTTCATCCAGCTGACCCTCAAGTCAGAGCAGGAGGAGTACGAGATGGAAGGGATTGAAGTAATAACTCTATTATTCCTTATGTTTTCTTGACATTTGTGGTTCACAGGGCAACTACTTTGCAAAAATAAACTCACAATAAAAATGATTTTTAACCACGTTTCTTGTTTTGCTTTTTAATGCACAGTGGGAACCAGTGCCATATTTCAACAACAAGATAATATGTGATCTTGTGGAGGAGAAACACAAAGGAATCATCTCCTTATTGGTAAAGATATGGTTGAGTGATGGTCCTACAGAAAAACAACAAACAACCTACTCACCCACAAAACTAAAACTTGGCTAAATTATTGATCTGTGTTCTCACATACAGGACGAGGAATGTTTACGTCCCGGAGAGGCCACAGATCTCACCTTTCTGGAGAAGATGGAGGAAACGATTGGTGGTCACCCTCATTTTGTCACGTAAATTGTACACTTTTAAATTACAGAAAATGCACGTTAACAACATGTGGTTAAGGAACATGACCCAGCAGCCAGACTAGCACATCGGATTAACCATAAACATCATACCTACTCTATCCCCCCTGCAGACACAAGCTTGCAGACCAAAAGACTAGGAAAACACTGGAACGAGGAGACTTCCGCCTCTTGCACTATGCTGGGGAGGTTACATACTGTGTTGTTGGTAAGAGATGAAATACTAATAATCCTAAAATGTAATGTAACAGTAGCACACGTCGAAAGGAGTCAGTCGGGAAACTGATTCAGAGATGTCAGTTACACAACAATATAAAGTTTGCTAACATTAGCTAATGTAGCCAGTATAAAATGACAATTTGTGTGTTTGTGTGTGAATGGGGTTGAAGGAGACGAGGACAACTGCTCTCACCTTTGGATAGAATAAAATCAGTACAGCAGCTTATAACTGGGCATCTACATGCACACCTTAACATATATTTCTCTGTGCCATTATATACATCACATCCTCAGTTGTCAACATATTAAATAAACCAGCATAAAATAAAAACACATTACTTTCTAATAGTATTGTTAAAATTCAGTATTGACTCATCCTGACAAAAGTATGCCTTAAAAGTGACACGATTTCTACCCACCAGTAGCAATGTTTTATATTTTACGAATAAAATTTTATTTTATTACTAAACATGAGCTAACACATAATACAGCACGAATTGTACAAACACACGATTAATAACACAAAATATGTATTCCTAACAAAAGAAATAATGTAGATGAAGGACAGCGAACCATGAGCTATGTGCTACAATAGTCTAGCTTGACACTAGTCAACTAGCATGTTACAATAAAGGCTGTTTATATTCAATTCAATTCAATTCAATTTTATTTATATAGCGCCAAATCACAACAACAGTTATCTCACAGCGCTTTTCATAAAAGAGCAGGTCTAGACCGTACTCTGTGATGATATTTACAGAAGCCCAACAGTTCCCACCAAGAGCAAGCACTAGGCGACAGAGGCAAGGAAAAACTTCCTTTTAAGAGGCAGAAACCTCGAGCA
>NC_060162.1:15108828-15113641 GCF_021292245.1 Micropterus dolomieu | reverse complement strand
AGACTAGCAACAATAGTCGTTGCAGTAGAGGGTGTCGAGCAGGAACACGGGGGCAGCAGGCGACCCGCAGCCACAGATCCAGACTCCACAGCTCCAGAGCCAGAAAACCTGCAGGAAGTGATAGGAGGAGAGAGGAGAGGGACGAGAAAGCACAAGACTACCAGAAAGGGGAGAAGTTGTGTTAGTAACATGCATATGTTCTACAGAGGGAATAAAGTAGAGGAAGGACAGTGCATCATGGGAAATCCCCCGGCAGTCTAGCCTATAGCAGCAACTAGGATGTTAGACTACTGAGTGGCCATATCACATTTTATTAACAGGAGCAATCCTCTAGAAACAAATATATAACATATTAGTTTACTACACTGTTAAACTTACATTAACCACCATATGCTGCCGGTCATACCAGACCAAGGAAAACACTAAGTGTACTGAATTCTGAAAATGTGTGTTTTATTGCTTATGAATTCAACTTTTCATAAGTAAGAGAGTATTTTAAAGTTACCCTAATTTCTTTAAACTTTCAGGATTCTTGGACAAAAACAATGATCTCTTGTATCGAAATGGGAAAGAGGTAATTTAATTAAATTTTTATACTAACGAAATCCGATGATACCAATAGTAGGTTGGACATGTATTTGATTCACTGTACAACACAAACACAATGCTTGTTCTGAATCCACTGACTTCTAATATCCTTCACTGTGACCAAAAAGAACCAAAATAGAGTGAAAATATGTATAAAAGTAGAGGAGCATAACTCTTACATTACAGTATTATTTAAGGTATATACTGCATGTCTGACATGTTGGGTGCTTATACAGTTTTCTTATACTTTTAAAGGTCATGCGAAAGTCCAAGAATGCTATCATCAAACACTGTTTTCCTTCTACTGAACCGGATAGCAAGAGGAGACCTGAAACTGTAAGAAGTGATTCAGATGCTGCTGCTCAATGACCAACTGATTTCTTGATTTACACAACTACTATAAACAAACCATAAACACCTGCCATTTTCCTTTAACTCCTCAGGTGGTGACACAGTTTAAGACCAGTCTGGTGGGCTTGACTGAAATATTAATGTCCAAAGAGCCCTGGTACGTCCGCTGCATTAAACCCAATGAAGCCAAGCAGCCAGGTGAGCCCATGTGTTCCTATGTATCCTCCACTTCTGAAAAACCATACAGCCAGTGCCCTATAGCTAGGAACATTTAAAGCAAAATTTTTGTTCAGCCCAGTAAGCCAGCACATGAAGTTAGACCAGACAGTTTTGACCCCTGAGCTCTCTAGATGTCCTTTGGTGTCCCCTGCAGGACGCTTTGATGATGTGTTGGTGAGACATCAGGTGAAGTACCTGGGTCTGATGGAACATCTGAGGGTCAGGCGCGCTGGGTTTGCTTACCGACGCAAATACGACATCTTTCTCCAGAGGTGGCTAAGCACACTTTCGCCGCTCATATTTTTCATCCAAAAAGCAGATTATTACTCTTTTTCTTGCAGAAGACATTTGGCAGGTTCTCATTTTTGCCACTGCCACATACATTGATACTGCTAAAATAATAATAATATAATAATAAAGCTGCATGAATGCGGTCTTCTTCTGTGCTCAGGTATAAACCTCTGTGTCCGGACACCTGGCCCAACTGGAAAGGTACGGCAGCAGAAGGTGTGCAGTGCCTGATCAAACACCTGGGCTACACACCTGATGAGTACAAGATGGGCAGGTAGGAAGATGTAAATGTATGGGTGCCATGGACTGTCTATCATGGGAGCTGGTTCACCTGAAAGAATTCTCATTGTTTGTCTCTTTCCATCAAGGACAAAAATTTTCATCCGGCACCCTAGAACTCTGTTTGCAACAGAAGATGCCTTTCAGGTCTGCAAACATAAGCTAGGTGAGATGCTGTTCTTTAAATGTAGTTGTAATGCTACATCGAGCTTCTTAACACTCCTGGGAGTAAAACTGTGACTGTCATTGTTGCAGCAACAAAGATTCAGGCCAAGTACAAAGGCTACAGAGTGAAAGGAGGCTACCTGAAACAGAAAGAGGCTGGTGAGTGTTAAAATGCCCACAGATTTGTGTATAAGCACAAACTAAATGCTTTTTGTTGAGTAAATGTAGGTGAGAGGCCTGCATGACAACCATTTTAAGATATCGCTTTCTGTTACCTTATCTTATCTAAATAGCCACTAAGATTGAAAACTGTTGGAGAGGTCTGATGGCCAGAAAGGAGCGTGAAAAGAGGGCATGGGCTGTCAAGGTCATCAAGAAGTAAGTTCACACAAGGGTTGAAGGTTTAATGACATGACAAAGAGATACATGTACATGTACATCTAAAAAGTACATGTTGTGATGTTACCTGTCTATTGATTTGTTCTAGGTTCATTAAAGGTTTCATGACTAGGAATCAGCCAGCCTGCATTGACAACAGTGAGTACCTGGCGTATGTGAGGCAGAACTACATCACACGGCTGACAGAAAACCTTCCCAAAACAGTCCTCGAGAAAGACTCTTGGCTCACCCCTCCGCCTTTAATGAAGGAGGTGGGTGATACGACCATTTCTAGTTATAAGGCTGCATACATAAGGGCACAGGTTGGTAATGTTGGTAAGGGCTGCACCCTGTAAAGGTGTCAAATCAAACGGCACATGTAAAACTGTATTTTTTCTAGGCTTCCCAGCTCTTGAAGAAGCTTTACATTCGACACATGGTACGGAAGTACGTTCGAGGAATCACCCCACAGAGGAAAGCACAGGTACAATCAACCCTCTTTAAAGCAATGTTAAGAATAGTAACCTGGATGACTGAGAATCTTCATAGAGAGAAAGGTATAGGTGTAGAGTTAGGTCAGCTCCTATAGACCACCAAAGCACCCTGTTGCTCAATTAATTTATGAAATTTGCAGTGATACTACGCTGCAGGGATAATCAAAATCACTTTGACCATTGCCTACTAGTGACCAGTGTTTGCATTTCCAGGAATCTTGAAATGTTAATCTTTATCTACCAGGAGAGTTGGGTGATGGATTTAGTTAATAAAGTTTGTTCATAGATCTAGTCAATAATCAAAAACTCAAAAATGTTGTCCATGACTTTCTTGAGCACCTCTCACAGCAGACTCCAGATCAGATCAGAAACATTCCTCAATGAATCGGTTCATTCAAGACCATAACAATTGCAGGACTAATGCCATTTGTTCTTTTAGGGTGATCTGGTTCTGCAATGTGACTACCTGTTTGAAGCCCTGACTAAACTGAGTGTTATTGCCAACAAGCAGAACTCCATCAAAGTGGTCCAGGGCAGGTACAGAATCTGGAATTGAATTTATGTTCATCTGAAAGCTAGAAATCTAAATGTTAAAAACGATGGATGAGCCTGATTCAAAGTGAAATTGTTGTTGTCTCTTGCAGTGTGCGATTTGACATCCAGCCTGGTAGAGAGGGGTTTGTGGACTTCAAGAGTGGTCAGGAGTCCATGGTCTACAGGGCAAAGAATGGCCATTTGATGGTGGTGAGTGTGAAATTCATTAAAGGACTTAGGTTAAGTAAAATCAAAATTAACCATTGACTGAGTGCTTTACTTTTTTTCTTGAACAGGAATCAACAAAAACCAAGTCCAGATGATGTTGCCAGTGATTTGGGATGATGTTGCTGTAACAGCCATGTTTGTTCTGTAATCTTACTTGATGGTTGTTATTTGTGTTTTATGTCAGCAGCTTTTTACTTTTTGCATCTTTATGACAATGTTATCCTATTATGTGTATGCAGTTATTACACAAATACCGCCAATATTGTAGTTCTAGACAACAACCTCATAGTAGAGCCTAGCCAGAATATCAGAGGGTCTGCTTGTTACTAAAATCTGCAGTTTAAATCATATAATTCATGGAAATCAACCATCCTTAATATGAATATGAATTTCTTTTGTATTAAATGTATATGAAATCCTGTCTATATAATAACAGTAAAAAAGGGACAGCCATGAATGTTTATAATATCTCACCATGTTGTACCATTACATTAAAACATGTTAAACCACAGTGGACTTTTTGGGAGAAATTAGTTCGGTTCATGTAAAAACACACTAGCACATACAGGTGAAACTCTAAAAATTAGCATATCGTGCAAAAGTTCATTTATTTCAGTAATTCAACTTAAAAGGTGAAACAAATATATTATATAGACTCATTACATGCAAAGTGAGATATTTCAAGCCTTTATTTGATATCATTTTGATGATTATTGCGTACAGCTTATGAAAACCCCAAATTCAAAATCTCAGAAAATTGGAATATTGTGAAAAAGTTCAGTATTGTAGGCCACTCAAATGTGTGGGGGAGCTTCACAAGGAGTGGACTGAGGCTGGAGTTACTGCATCAAGAGCCTATCTCACTTTGCATGTAATGAGTCTATATAATATATTAGTTTCACCTTTTAAGTTGAATTACTGAAATAAATGAACTTTTGCACGATTTGCTAATTTTTCGAGTTTCACCTGTAGATGCTAGATTTGTACCATAGACTGATTTGTACACTAGCGTGTGGCACAGATGATTCCCGAGGTAGTAGCGACCCCTACTGGCCTACAGCTGGCCCTACAGGTCACCTCCTCAGGAATTGTTTTTAGGTTGCCCAATAAAACCTCAGGGAAATCAACATACCTTATGTGTACTGACTTAAAAGAAAAATAATGGGATGAGGTTGCATACAGAGGGAGAGAAAGTAGAGGAGAGAGGAGCTCAGTGCATCATGGGAAATCCCCCGGCAGTCTAGGCCTATAGCAGCATAACTAAGGGATGGTTCAGGACTACCTGA
>NC_060162.1:15094007-15108728 GCF_021292245.1 Micropterus dolomieu | reverse complement strand
TGTGTGTATGTGTGTGTCTGTGTCTGTGTGTGAGTGTGAGTGTCAAATCATATCTTCAAAGACAGAATAATGTAATTAATTATTATTTAGAAAATTAAATATGTTAAAATAGTGTATGCATCATTAAATTCAATGATACATGCATTGTTTTCAAATCTATGAG
This sequence comes from Micropterus dolomieu, assembly GCF_021292245.1. Lineage (NCBI taxonomy): Eukaryota > Metazoa > Chordata > Actinopteri > Centrarchiformes > Centrarchidae > Micropterus > Micropterus dolomieu. The sequence goes on along the minus strand of NC_060162.1, from coordinate 15,108,565 downwards.
TTTTAAAATGAAACTGGTGGCACACTCCAGACTCCATACTGAAGACCTCTTTCTCCTTATTTTTGACAGGACAGACATGTGAAGGCAGCTGCGGGGGAAAATTAGACTCATGTTCATGCCATTCAACATGCACGTCTCTGAAGAACTGCTGTACAGACTATAAAGAGTACTGCGTGGAAGTCTTTCCATATTCCGGGTCCATTTTGGGTGGGACAGATTTTATTGTCCTTGAAGCAAATTTTAATAAGAGCTCCAAGATTGTATGTAGGTAAGACTTTCTTTTACACCTTAGTGTTTACACATTCCTAAACCTGCTCTGGTTATACCTTTGATTGATTACGGTTGAGAGAAATACAGTGACTAGGTAGACCTTAATATAATTTTTAGGTTTTTAACACTTTTACCACCCCATTTTCAACCCCATCTCATCCAAAGCAATTATGAGATGGATTTGAAAGCGCTGAAAAAAACGTGTAGACTTAACTTTCACTCTCAAGTATAACTTCTATTACAGTAAAATTTTACAGTTGAAGTAGAAAACGTGCTGATTGCTCTTTTATAATGGCAGGTTCAACAACAATACCAACACTGTGGGGTATGTGGATGAAAACAGCAGAGGCCATTGTATCTCCCCACTATTGTATGAAACAGGATGGGTCCCTTTGCATGTTTCCTCAGATAATGGCACCACATTCAGCAGAGTTGGAACCTGGTTCTCAGGTACAGTAACTGTCTGCATATTCTTAGGAGGATGATCTCAGAAAGCTTCCTTAAATTTTCATACCACATTTTTCCCCATTTGTTGTAGAAATTACATTAATATATAATTTCTCTGATTCAAATGGGTTTCTCCAGTACATACCGGCAAGTTAGATTCTAAGTTTAAGGCGACTATGGTCAACTCAACAAAATGGCAGTACTATGGCACACCTAATGTTGGAGGCACTCTTGAGATGACATGGAATACCACTTTGGTCAGAGCAGAGAGGGTCAATATAGAGCTCTGGGGATACAGGGAGACTGGTGAGTACACCTGTATATACACAGCATATACACTTTGTAAGTCACATTACCATTGATTGGGTAAAAACACAAAATTCTGTAATGTGTTTTTCTGCAGGAGAGGTTTATACAGAGAACTGGCACGGTGAGTGGAAGTATCTCTACTCACTTGCAACGGATCAGCCCAACAGTGGCTCCTTTAGCTTTTTGCCCAAACCAGCAGAGAACGGCTTCTCAAGTTGGGAGCTTGGGTCTGTTCGGGTCAGCCCCAGCACCTACCCTGATGGCATGTGGTATGTACAAACATTTCGTATAGTACAGATGAGTGTGATAAAAAATATTATTCTTGCAATTCAAGATATCTAAATCATCCAAAGATCATTATGTATTATTATTATGTCTAGTAAAAAGGTAATTAATTATTATACATATATTTAATGAAAACAGCTGTTATTGTCTTTTGTTTCATTCAGGAATGTACAAGCTGCATGGACGGAGGATCACGCGCTGGCCTGGCATCTGGCGGAGACGTTCAGGCAGAACTCAACAGCTTGGGCCCTGGAGAAATGTTTAGCATGGGACCAGCTGGAAAATCAGCTGCCCAACTTCCTCAGTGAGATCATAGACTGCCCTTGCACTCTGGCTCAAGCGAGAGCAGACACAGGAAGGTTTCATGTAAGTGTGATGAGGGGCAAATTTAGATTTGTCAGCATTCACTAAAAACAACCTTGCAGTAAAAGTTTAATAATTAAAATTAATTAATGCTTCACATTTGTCACAAAGAAGGACAAACTAGCTAATACACAACAAGGCAAACAAAAGCTGCGCTAGATCTTCTTGGCAGATGAAATTGCTGGAATTGACTTATTTGTGTGTGGGCTGAGAGGGGAACATGGAAAGGCCTGTAAACAGTAGGGTGCCTTGTATCATCATTTCACAGATGAATGACTTGAACAGAAACTCAGACTGTATGCAAGGCCTGAACTCATAGACCCCCTTCAGGACCCTACGGAGAGGAGGAAGGAGAGACAAACAGAGGAGAGTGAAGTGTCCGTGTGTGTGGGGGGTGGGGGGCTCAATAAAAACTGATAGATAGCTCCAATAAAAGTATGTCATTACTTTATGTGTTTATGGTGGTTGTCATCGGCTGCAGCCTGTCACTAATGTTCACTGCTTATCAGTTCAAAGTCAATGAGATGCTCTTCGCTTATTGTAGAATTTATAAAGCACACACATTCTCTGTAAGATCAACACTTTTCAGCATTGACCTTTGCAGCACTGACCCTTTTATATGTTATTATATACAGTATAAAGCATTTGCTGACTAACTGCTGTCAAACTGTGGACAAGCAAACTGGAAAACTGAGTGGTTGCTTTTGTCATATAATAATTACTGCTAAAAATAAAAGGGGGGCTTTTTGTGTGTGTTTTAGTTAGTAGTATTCATGCAGTTCTCCTGAACTGCAGTTTATAAATGAACACAGTGAAACGCACACGTGGCTGCCTGGTCACAGATGCTGTATCTCTCTCCTCAGACTGATTATGGCTGTGATATAGAGAAAGGGAGCGTGTGCACCTACCACCCTGGGTGTGTTCACTGTGTGAGGGCGATACAAGCCAGGTGAGTCCTTGACCCAAACTGTCAACTCGTCCTCATGGTTGGGTGACATCATTGTCATCACTTACATCATTAGCAGTACATTCACAACATATTTAACAGGGTATGTCTGTATAGTACAACTTTATTTACTATTATAATTTGTTCTGTGAAACTGGCAAAAGGGGGACAAGCCAGTGACCTCTAATAGGCTACATAGTTAAAATAGATAAAAATGGAGTGTTAACTCATCTTCTATGAGCAAAACAAAAAATGTATTGTTCACATCTGTCAAAACAACTTCATTAATCAAATGTATTTTTTGCTGAAGTGCCATATGTCATTGCTGGCAGATACTGTATATTAGCGTTTTGTGAATTTCGTCACCCAGATTTTTCACAATTGTGAATATTTCTGCCAAATATTTATACCACTAAGTTTTAAGGCACAGAAAAACAGAAAATGACAATTTTTGGGTATGTTTATTCTTGTAATGCGCTTTAGCCTTGTGGCTGCCTTTTACCTCCCCCTGACGGTAAGTAGCAGTAAATAAATACCCTCCTTATCCTCTTTGTACTCACATGTATGTTGACTCAGACTCTGCACGAGTCATCTATATGAATGCTAAACTTGAATTATGGCAATTGGATAGTAAAACTAACTCTGTGTACTGATTAATGGATCTCTTGTAGGGGTAAAAAAACATCATGCCATTTCTGTACATAAATACCCAAAACCAACATCTATTTTAGTTGTAGGAGTGTTCACTGTTCTAACTGACAATATTGTGGAAATATATCAACAGTCCTAAGTATGCAGCAGGACAACAGTGTTGCTATGACAGCACCGGTGCTCAGGTCCTGACAGCAGATTCGATTGGGGGAAGTACTCCAGACCGAGCACATGACTGGGGCTCACCTCCATTTAGGAAACCACCTCGAATCCCTGGACAGTCCCACTGGGTCTATGACGTCCTGAGCTTCTACTACTGCTGCCTGTGGTCCGACAACTGCCACTACTACTTCAAACACCGGCCATCCAGTGACTGCAGGAGTTACCTGTCAGCCAGCTCAGGTGAGTAATTCATTAATTACAGTTTTATTTTTTCATTTTTGGTTCTATCTGTTTTATAAGATTATTGTTTAGTGTGGAGTTTTGTGTGTAATACTAGCTGTGGTATTTGGAGACCCCCACTTCATCACATTTGACGGTGTCAGCTACTCCTTCAACGGCAAAGGAGAATACACTTTGGTGACCTCAGAAAAGAAAAAGCTGACAATCCAAGGCAGAACAGAGCCTGTGAATGGTGAGCTACGGAGGGCACTGAGCTATTAAAAGTTTCCTTCCTTTCTCAGTAATGATCAGGAAGTGCTACAGCACCACTAAAGAATGACAACAAACATTAAATACACAGTACACACGAGCTATTATGACAATTACTTTCCCCTTCCTAATAGGTACCATGATAAAAGCAACAAAGCTGTCGGCTGTTGCCATGAAAGAAGAATCCTCTGATGTTATTGAGGTGCGTCTGGTCATCGGTCACAACAGCCTTGAAGTGCTGCAGAATCAAAAAATCCTCTCCTTTACTGAACAGAGCTGGATGGACCTTCATGGTAATAATCTGATTCACCTAATTGCTTATGATGAAGTCATTGGTTTTACTATGATTAATGAAATTTTATACCCATCAAAAAGTTACTTCCCAGACCAGACATTTGAGTGTTTTTGACAGCAGCGCGACTCAGAAGTGCAGTAATCCGTCCTAAACCAAGGCATTCTTTTTTGATAACATTAAGAGACTGTACAGAAATTATTGAGGTTGGGAGGGGTGCTAAATCTTTTATTTCATCTTATTAAAAAGCAACAGCCTACCCAGTGTTATTAATATTTTTTATGGACCCTCCCCTGGGCTTGGAACTACAATACCCTTTACTCAATATCTTAAAATGATATATTCATAAAAAACATTACAAAATGGTTAAAATGAAAAAAGCACCTTGTCGGTGTGGTTTGATCAGATTTGATTGACAGTGTCATGGCATACACAAACTCTACAACACTTATCAAATTTTGATGCTAAGGATTTGGATATTGGAGCAACATATGTGACCATTACAGGATAATGGTCAAGGAACAGGAATGGTAAAGGAACAGCACAGATAGAAATGGAGTGGTATGTAACGAATGTAACTAAGTACTCAGCTAAGTACGGTGTGTACAATGTGAGAGACTTTTACATCTTAGGCAACTTTATACTTCTACTTCACTATATTTGAGAGTCCGATATTATCCTTCTGACATCTGTAGTTACTAGTTACTTTACAGAACGGCATTCTACACACAAAACATGTTGAGAGTCAAAAATCCAACAATGAATAAAGATGTTAAAATTACCTCCACCTTAATCAACTATAACAATAAAATTCTGCTTACACATGCAGGAAAAGTATCAATGAAAAATCATCCGGTAATATGATATACAGATCTTTAAATTAATATAATACATGATGAGTCATTTTACTTTTACAACAGAAACATTTTCAATGCAGGACTTGTAGTAGAGTATTCTTACACGCTTGTATTGTTACTTTTAGTACAAATAGATTTATCCCTGCACTGTTCCAACTTTGGCAGATCATTTTGTTCATATAGGACCCTGTTTCTCAAGAAGAAGATATGCCTTTGAAAGTGATATCTTGATATATTCTAGTTAAAACTACAAGAGTAGCCTTTATTCTAACTAAATCTCTCTTCTAGGTGTATTTGTGTTTGCTCCCACCTCTACAAATGTGACCGTGATGTTCCCCACTGGAGCCGGGGTGGAGGTGCGACTGAGAGAGGGAACCATGACAAGCACCGTGCTCCTGCCAGAGGAGTTCAGAGACTCCACTCTCGGACTGCTGGGAAACATGAACGGTGACGCCAAAGACGACCTCGTTCTTAGCAACGGTCAAATTGTGCTGAACCACAGCAATCCAGAGGAGCTGTTCAGCTTCGGCGCAAGCTGTAAGAAAATCTTGGGACACAGACTACAGTTGTGAATATGAATTACATTAAGATTATTTTCTTTCATAAAGACCAGTGGATTGTGTAAAAAATTTGATATCAACCCTAATGAGAAATAACATATTAACCATTTTATGGTGTGTGAAACATTAGTTAATTATTAAATTAGGTAAATAAAAAAACTTAAGACTAACATTAGGCAACTGTGTAAGTAAGATCAGGACTTCTGTCAGGTTTAAAAAGGTAAACTGCCATCATAAATGTATTCTTTACAGTAGATATGAAATGATCTCTGACCAAAGTCAAGATCCTTTTTGCCACATCATTTCTTTTTGTATATATCAGGCATTTCAGGAAATGACTCTCATTTTATGAAATATAATCAGATGATCTTGCTAAGTTTCCCTTTAAATTTAAGCACTTTCAATGGTAAGTGTGTATCTTTCTTTTTCTGTTACAGGGGCTGTCAAGAACAACTCTGCTTTGTTCACATATGATTCAGAATACCTTTTGGACACATATTACTATGGTGCCCGACATGACTTTAGTTTTCTTCCAGTGTTTTCTGTCCCTGAGAGTCCAGATGATCCATTAGCCAACCAGGCATCTGAGATATGCTCTGGAGAGGGCTCTCAGTTCTGTAGGTATGAGAAGAAAACTTTGAGTCTACTTTTACTGATTCTAATAATGAATTAAAGAAATGAAATAGTGTTTTTATAAAACAAACACATCAGTTTCGAATCCAATTTTGGCCATCTCAGTGGGGCACTCAGTTTTACACATGTGGCTCTACAGGGAGCTTTCTAAAATCTGATAAATTAACCCTGAAGATGTCACAGTGATGTCATCAGGGTTATCTCGGCTCGACAGTAATTAACAGTTATAAACTGGAGGTATGGAGTTTGAAAGACATGAGCATTAACCAGACATGGAGCGCTCACAAAAGAATATTGAGTTGCATCATGGGAAATGTAGGATGCAGTGTTTTTAGAGCTCAACAGGGACTAAAAGTAATGATATGTCAGCTTCTGGTGATTCAATTTTCAACTTTATGTAAATGCAAGTAATTTTCATTGCAGTGAAATAATTTCATTAACTGATCAGTACCACTGTCCTGCAGGTATGACATTCTGGTAGGTCGTAGTCCAAAAATGGGAAATGCTACCAGATTATCTTTCCAGAGTCACATTTCTCTTGTTCAGGATCTAAAGCCAGGTGAGACAATGAAAAGTCTAAGAACACTTCCAGTGATTGCTATGTACAACTTTTACTTGGTTTCACATTTTTTGTTATTGTTACACTGTGCAGTGGTCTCCTGTGGCTGGCTTTCACCACCAAAGAATGGAAAGAAGGAGGGGACCACATATTTACAGGGAGCTAAGGTGCTGTTTTCCTGTGATGACGGCTACACTCTCAAAGGCTCAGCAGAGCGTGTGTGCCAGCAGAATGGCCAGTGGTCTGGAGAGGACACAAACTGCGTGGTTCCCAGTATGAATAAATGATTACAGGCTTTCCTGTAACATCGGGCTTTCCCAATGATTTTGATCTTCACAAATCAGCAATGGCAAATGTGTGAGTGTCTGTATTTAAGAATGCATGTGTGTGTGTCTTTTTGTGCATTATTTGATCTATCGAATCAGCTCTTTGTTGAAATGCAAAACAATCAAATCACTGAATAATTACTTACAAGATTAATGATTCTAATATAAATACACACATCAAATTAGAAATATAAATAATTTAGTAATGCAACAACTCCAACTTTCCACCTTCTCGCTTTCTATAGCCTATTTTATGTTTGCTAAAAACAAATATCTGTAGAATATTTATGTTATATGTATGTATGTTATGTCGTGTGTGGATGCACGTTGTAGGCTACGGATTGTGTTTACACCTAGCCTGCCTAAGATCTGAACACAATGCGAGCCAGACTACCTCCAGGTGTGCTTGGGCAGATCCCATCATTGACACATATTCTGCTGAAGTGCACACACAGCTTGTGTGAAGATGCAATTATTTGTAAGGAGGATTTGCATTTTGATTTTGCCTAAGAACTTAGCCTTGTTTTGGTGATAGCCTAACTCTCACTCCCTCTTATCCCTCCTATCATTGATGTTTGCTGATTGCATCGGCTGGACTAAATTGGCTTCATATTTTTGTTTCAGAGCTAGAATTGTCAGAGGAATACTTTTACGTCCTATAAAAGAGGAAACCGTAAGTTGGGCTGGCAGTTAGCTTTTTTCCGATGAGGGAAAGGGGAAAGGCCATGGTTTAAGAGTCATTGTTAAATGTAATGGTTGGAAAAGGTCAGACTTTGCTTTTTACTTTCTTCAGTTCTAGCTACATTTGGTAATTTATGGTGGAGGGAGAGTCATGCATTTTTCCCTAGTAACTCAGGGAAGCTCAAAAAAAATTATTTGTAGTCACACCCCAGATTCCTCCCTTTGATAAATAACAAACTGTCTCTGACAAATAACTGCAACTTCCCCACTTTGATTCTGGTTGAGGACCTCTGTTGCAGCTACTCTCTCTTCCTATCTAAATCTATGCAGTAAACCACTGGAGGCAAAACAGAATCCAACAAACTACAGTTAATACTTATTGCTTCCTGTAAGGAGCATCTGGTTTAAAAATTGGTCTGGTCATTTTTCAGATAATCTTGCAGGAATTGTGGCCGGTTCAGTCATCGGAGCTGTCGCACTGATTGTAATTATAACAACAATTGTTCTCCACTCCAGAAAACAGAAAAGGTGCGGTACTTTAGTTGATGCATTAGTTACCTTTAAAGTAATATTTCTAAAATGCAATAATTCATTTTCTTGATATGGAAAGAGTTTGACAGAGGCTATGCATTGCAGTTTCCTGCTAAGGAATGAAAATAAAGTATTTCTCTTCACTGTTTTATTTATTTCAGAAAAGCTGCACAGCCAGATGGAGTTGTGACAATTGAGACATTCTAACCACAACTCTTGGTTGCAGTCATACTGTTTGTGTTCATGTCGTCATCTGCTAGAAAATGAAACAACTTGAAAATGAATACTACATGCTTAAAGACATGCTTAGATAACAAAACACAGAATAACACAAAAGAGATATCTCTTTTTGGTTATAAACCTCCAGATTTAATACATGCTGAGGTTGAGCAAAGGTCCGTACATAGTTAAAGAGTAACTACACAGCATATCTTTTACACGCTACATATTCCATGGCAGACGTGTATTGTTGCACTGATTTCTACAGGTTGAAATTTCAACCCGTGTTGCACTTTTGACCACACCCACCACCAAAAACTACAGCTTTAGGTTTACTGTAAAGTGAAAACAGTTAATGAAGGTTAGTGGATTCATCTACTTCACATTCAGTCATCAAGTTGGATGATCTAAAAACTTCAGGCCTAAATCAAGAACTCACTGTAAGTTTGTTCAATAAGTGAACAATAATAAATCAAACTCCCATCACAGGTGAAACATTAACGATGCAACATGCTTTTGTCTAAACACTCCATTATTATTAAAGACAAAGAAAATCTTTGTCATTTGGTCAGCTCATTAGATCACCTGTGTATTTACAGAAACAGGAAAAACTATGCGATTAAATTAACTCTGCACTGTGTTTACTGGTTGTGTATGATAATCAAATGCTGACAGATATTGTTATACTGATTCAAATTTGTTGGACAATAAAGTTTTTCAAATGCAGTATATTCTGTAGATTAATTTCAGGGTGAATCTTCTGTATGATTCCTATTAGCTCTGTTATGTAGCACATTTAAGACTTGATGTTGACTAAGATTTTCTTCTTACATACAATAACACATTATTGTTCTTCTGATCAGCATCAGTACTGCGCTACAATGTGTGTAAATGTTATCAGTTAACTATAACACCAACAATACATAAAATAAAATATTACTGTATTTCACTGCGGCTCGTTTTATACTTCCATGCAAGGCAATACATGCACAGATTACTTAAAATGTACCTTCACAGGAACCTAACAGCAAAAGTTAGCTTAGCTGCTAAATTGACATCCTAAACAAAACAACAGACTAACATGTCAAAGCGAGGTTCATGGGAGCCAACTTTCCCACTCTGCCGTAACCTTCTTTATGCGACACATATACACTAATTACACACATTAGGCTATGCTTGCTTACCTTCAAAATACAGAAGTGACAGCACATTTTGTTGTGGTAATCTCCCTCTTGGGAAAAGTTGGCAACACTTTGTCAAGTTTTCTCTTACAATGCGCCATGCCTGTGTGCAGCACTTATTATTTCACACCCTTATTATGAGATGCCCTGGACTTTCAACTAACTCGTCAAAGTCAAAGTTGAATTATTTAAAGTTTTAAGTTATATGACATTACATAGGCCACATGACTTATGTCACGTAATGCACTTATTGCTACCCAAAACATGATCTTTTCCTAAACCTAGTTTTGGTGCCATCACCTAACCACCATTTTACAACGTCAATTTTACAACATCAACCACGTCATAAAAAAGCTTAAGGGTAGGCTACCTTGTTTGTCAAATACAGTTTGACACCTTGGGATGAAAAGGTTTTGGAGGTGCATTTATGATAAAACCACAGTGTGCATAGCACTGTATCGCAATTTCTCCACTGGAACGGCACCATAGAGGGAACCTCCAGCACTGATAGCCTTCTCCAGTGATCGCATTGTTTAACTCATGAAGTAATATTAATGCTTCTTTAATTTTTAAAGTATTGTGCTCAGAAATTACACAAACATTGTCTGCTGATAATACGACTGGTCACATTGATTGCAGTATTGCCTACAACGTACAGCAAACTCTTTGGTTTGAAAATTAGATGGGCCTAGAATAAATAAATTAGATAATTCAATATGGCGTTGCTAACAATAGTCCATCTTCCCGGCAATGGGATCGCTTCAAACGTTATGTATTACTTCTGCTGTTTAGTTACTGAACTTTTAAATTGTATCTCTGTATTTATCTGGTTAATACCTTTGACTAATGCTTTGGATGAGCGTAGATGGAAAGGCCATATTGCCTCATTAATAAATAGCATTTCTCTCTGACGGGGAATGGCTTGATTTATTTCTCAAATGCTCGGGTCATTCTTTGTACAAAATAACACCCGTGAAGACCTAGCTCTAGATGCAAAATTCCTCACTACCACTCGACTGCGTCAGGCCATCACTTTGTCTTGGATGTAAACATGTCTTGTATGCATGTTGTAATTTGCCCTCCATACTTATCAACGTTTGTTTGGTCTGGAGTTTTTTTTTCCTTCAATCTTGTGTTTAGAAACAGGAATTAAATCTGTTGTTTACTGTGTGACTGTGGATGTTCATGCTGTTCCCTCACATAATAACACAAAGCTGTGATTTCTATGGACAAAGGGCGGCAGTATGTGACAAGACTGCAGAAGCCACTGCTGAATAAACTGTCTGCTTGCTGCTTCCAGAGTCATTCGCCAACAACTTGCCACAGACACTCCAGAGATATAAATACAAATAATTAGCATTATCCTCTCCCGGTCCCTGGGCAACAGAGGGGTAACAACCCAGCTCATGACATACAAGTCATTCTCACCCCTTAGATCACACTTAATGCTGGACAAGTGTTAAAATGAATCAGCCGGGTATATAAAGTGTGTGAGTGGAGCTTTACAGATGCCAAAGCAGCATTTTCCTCAGTTCACTTTCAGCTGCTGTCCAGGTCATCAATCTAGACTTGTTTGTCAGGGTGGAGCTACAGGCTTTGCAGTTTCAACATCCTTCTCCTTCACTCTGAGCTTATTTTCTAGGATATGGGTGAACCAAATAAAATATTATCCCGTCCCATTTTCCGCCGAGATGTGGGCTGGGATCCTTTCCCAAACTGGACACAGCCGAGTCGCATCTTTGCGCAGGATTTTGGCCTCCCTCCATTCCTAGAGCCCAGCGATCTGGACTGGATAGACTGGGCGAAGAAGAGACTGGCATCTTTCTCCTGGCCTGGGTACACTCAAACTCCCCATCTGCCTCCATTCAGTGGTCAGCACCCTGCGGCGTTGAACCAAAAGGGTCTGAGACAACTGACAAGTGGAGTGTCAGAGATCCGAACAGGGCAGGACAGCTGGAAGATTAACCTGGACGTCAATCACTTCTCGCCTGAGGAAATTACTATCACAACCAAGGAGGGTTATCTGCAAATATCAGGTATACTGCACATGCATCTCTGATTTTCCATAAGTTATTTGAGGAATATGAAACAAATAATGTGACTAAACCTAAGTAGAAGCTTCATTAAAAGTTGTACTACATACACAGACATTTGAGCTAATCAGTGTGTTCCTTATTATCAACATCATTTTTTATATTACTGTTCATTTCAAGGAAATCACGAAGAAAGGCAGGATGAGCATGGATTGGTTTCCCGGTGCTTCACCCGGAAATACAAGTAAGTTAGAGAACTTTAAAAAGTTCAGCTACACAAGATAACTGGGATTTGCTTGATTTGATGTGTTAGTTGCTGATAAACTTCCTCCTCATTTCTTTAAGGCTACCACAGGGGGTGGACTTGCAGCACATCAGTTCCTCTCTGTCTGGAGATGGAGTTCTGTCTGTAGAGGCCCCCGCCCCGCCTGGGACCTCCATCAGCAACCCATCAAATGAAATTGTCATACCCGTTCAGACCAGACAGATGCAGGATGGTGAAAAGGGAAACCAGTAAGCAGAATTTGAAACTACAATCAGTTGTAGCCCAAGTTGTGTAGCAACCTGTGCACTGGCATAAGTAAGTTTGTTACAGCTTATAAAATGTCATCTGTAACAACAAGCTTGTTTTCCTGCCATAAGATACTGTCAAATACACAAAATACACAAAATGCACTGTCACCAGTACAATTACTTCTGGTTGTTCAATGTTAAAGGTGGACTCATCAATATAACACAGACTTTGAAAATAAGGAATTATTTTTCCTTGTCAGCACTAAGCATTACCTTGCATTTCTAACAACATACCATCACCTTTCCATGCACTTCTAATGTCTTCATTATATATAAAAAAGACATGTTAATAGCTGTAGTTGTGACCTTGCATGACCTAAGGGACTGTGGAAATTATGGCTGACAATACTGGCCAAGAATGGACAGTGCACTACTGGTTTACTTGTCCTGGATAGTAATTGACTATTTGTATCTAAGCAGCTTATTTACTGTCCATCAAATAGTGCTTCTGTGTAACAGGGCAACATAATAGAAGACGTATAATTAATTTTGTTTTGCTTTTGAGGAAGAGAAACATTGTAGAAGTTGTAATGTTTGTAATGAAAGTTGTGTGTAAGTATAAGATGTAATTAATGACCAGTCTAATGAAACTGTCCTGACATCCTATAATGTTCCACAAATGTAACAGCTTCTGATAAATTAAAAACATCATTTTCTCTTTTAGTGTCATTCATTACTGATGCATTTAATAGCAGATAACAGGATTAACAAGAAGCAGTTTACAGTTTTGGACAACTACTTACACACAAAATCATTGCATGTCACACGATTTTTGAAACCTCTCACTCAAAGAGCGAAACACTATACACCAAATCTCCCAAACCATAAGCTACAGTATTTATAGCCTTTCACTGCATTTTTCTCAAAACACTACACACAGTTCTTTACCTAAGACACAAAAATCTAACCAGAAGTGACTTGTTTTCCTTTTTCAAACGTAACCACTTATGCTACACTTCACCAGGTCACACACCCACTCCTCACATGCGCAAAGAGTAACTGCTTACTGTAATGTTTTGCCAAATAAATATTTTCTGTTACAACATTGCATTGGTGTTTACAGTGTACTTTTCAAACCCTCTCAGCAGATTACTTTCACTCTTGAACATTGTATGGAAATGTACACATAAGCCCATGAAAGACAAAAGTGTGTACATGGTATATCCAAAAAACATACTATTATAAATTCCCCATTAGATGAAAATGCTTCATTTTGAGATGCATTTATGGCATGCTGAATGCAGTGTGCAGTTTTGGGAATTGTGAAAAAATGTGTAAGCAGTTGTTAAAAAAAAAAAGGAATTTGTATTGATTATTCATCCATTGCCATTTTCTCATGGTTTGCCGAAAATATCAAATGGTCCACAAGAGGGCACTGAAGTCCTGTTTAGTGTAATATCTGGACACTGCCTTATTTACTGTTTTGAGACAGTTTTGTCTAAGTTCATTTAATTTATTTATGTAGACCTTCATCAGTAGTTTATCTCAAAGACCTTAACAGAAAGCAGCCTACTTAGATTTATCATAATTAGCTGAAGTTTGTTAAACTGAATTTATTTCCTAAACGTTTTGCTACAAACACTTTCTCTCACACATTATATATTGCATCTGTTTTAAACTCATCAAGTGATAGGGATTTCATTTAATTTTAGTATACAGTAAAGAATGGCAAACGAGGTGCCAATATAAAACGTGGCACTCACTTCTTCATGTATTAGGAAAAGGAAACAGTAGGAGATGGAGGTTAGCTGTTGTTCCAGAAGCGCAGAAAACCTAAGTATGTACATCTCTGACCAAATATAAATGCATCTTCAAACTGACACTGTAGAGAAAGATACTTTAAGTGCTATGCAATGAGTATTATTGTATTAAGTATCATATTACCCTGAATCTGTCCTTTTGAGGAATGAAAATTCAAGCCTGCAGCGGTGGATTGCCTCTGCTCAAGCTTTGGTTTGTTACTGATCAAGATTCAAAAAACAGCAAAAAAAATGTGTTTCCTTCTTTCATTTATTATCTTCACCTCAATCAATACTGTGTTAAAGAAGAGCTTAAAATATCTTTAAATTGTCCCGGACAATAAGGTTAGCTTTGGCCAACAGACTGTAAACATGCATGAATCCAGCGATGTTCATGTGCAGAACTTTCCAATAACAGCCTCACAGTTATCAAGGGGGGGGGGGGGGGGGGG
>NC_060162.1:15001979-15093987 GCF_021292245.1 Micropterus dolomieu | reverse complement strand
GGGGGGGGCATGCATACCACAAATTCAATCACTGGACCTCTCGGACCTCAAGAAAAAAAGTGCTCAGTGTACAACGAATGACCCCAACACAACCCAAAACATGTTTCAACTAAAGCAGACCAGATATAAGGTCTGTCCATTTTAATGAGTGTATACATTATATGGTCCTCTAAGCTAAATAGTGATATATGCAAAGGTTAAACGAAAGTGATTTCAAAGGTGTAATTTAGTATTTTTCCACAGTCTTTGCACAGTATTTGTACGTGGTTGCACATGTGCACTTTTTTGCAGTCTTGTGTCTTTGTATTTTTAGTTGGTGCTGTGTAGTCTCATGTGGCTCTGTAGCAATGTGATCCTGGAGGCACGTTCCCTGTATATGGTTGAAATGACAAAAAAAGTCTACAGTCAAATATCATAAAGCAAAACAGGCATCCACGGGGTAATAAGAGTAACCCCCAGTTCTTGCTCAGCGTAGTGGGCAGTAAATGTAAAATGTACGTGCACGTGCCTTCTGCCTGTGCAAAATTACTCTAATTAAGATTTTATTGAGGTGTTGCTATAGGTGATTTGTAGGTGGTAGATTCAATATGTTTTTCTGTGTTTGGATAAGTTGCCAGTATGCTGTCTCTAGATTGTGGTAGGTGGCTGCTATTTCTAGGCACATGAGGTGGTTTCCCTTGTAATTCCAGGTGGTAGCAGGGAGTAGCAAGTGGTTGAAGAAATGTTGTGTGCCGGGTTCAGGTGTGATGAGGAGGTTTCAGAGACTGATGAAGACTTAACATAGCATGGTTTATTGAGCCCGGCTGACTCCAAGTTAGAGCTGTCTTACCTTTTCCTGTTACATCAATTAAGCACCCTATGACATTTCCTTAACAGTTGTTAAGGTGTACTTTATGTTTGTAGTAATCATAGGAGAAGTATTAAAGCTAGCAATAGCAGTAGAAGTAGCAGTAATGAGAAAGCATTTAAAAAATTGAGACATATTCAGCACCATGGAAGAGACAGAAAGTGAGAGAGATAAAAAGTGAAGGACAGGAATAATAACAGAAGTGGAAATATTCTCAAGTCTCTTTGCTTCATTTCATATCAAATAGGCCTAGCCAATGTAGGCTATATAAAAACACAAGAAATGTTCACAGTCCACAGAGGAAAAACATTTTTCAGTGTTATGTGGATATGGGTCTTATTTTGCCATTTTTCTCTAAAGAAAAGGAGGAGTTTTGAAAAAAGATGATTCAAAAATTAGAAAAGATACCATGAAGCTGATCAATTATTAAATACATTGTAACATTTTTAAAAGGAGTGGATTTGGTGAAAATATAATAACAACAGTAACAATCCACAATCCATACAATAAATAATAATAAAAATCAATCATCAATGATATTTATGATTTCTCAAACAAATTCTGATAGAGCCTGATGTTGAATAACTTCAGGCTCGTTGAGATGTGCCTGTAGTATTGCGGTGTCTCTTTAAAGGAAGGGGGAGTGTAGAAGAGGGACAGAGGAAAGAGATGAATAGAAGGCACCAGAACCACCTACCATGACCAAGTGCGCTGTAAATGTAGGACAGAAATTCGAGTGGAATACAAACGGATCATCAAGCGACATATTCGAGGGAAAACCATGTTTGGATGTGCCTTACCTGATTCAAATATTTTTAAATATGGTGCCACATGCGATTATTGGAACACAGGAAAAGTATTTTTCCTCCCAAACATTTTTTGCATTTTGAAACGGAAAAGGAGAGTGGCAGTGAAATATATCCCTGTGCTATCTTTCTCCGATATTCAATGGTAGGCATTGCATAATTCACCCTTATCCACCGGAGCCTTTTGGTTTCTCCTCTTTGGGAAGAGGGGGACGCCAGAAAAAACGACTACGTCCAGTAGCTGCCTTCTCGGTGGTGCCTGCAATTGTTTGGCAATGCCCTTTTCTCTCTTAAGAAGAACTTGCAAACAGTAGCGGGAGAACAAGCAGGGGAAGGATGCATTTAAAGCTGGATGTGTGCTGCATTCAGGGAGATTCGGCAATAATAGCAGCTCTAGCAGAAACAGCGAGTGCGGAGGGCCTGGGAAGCACCCAACCCCACTATCTCCTCCTTTTCCTCCCCCCCTGCAGGACCATGCTTGCGTGAGGGATGAGGCTGTGCACAGGGACACCAGGCCAGAGCTGCGGCCTACTTCTCACAAGAGCCGGTCTCTCGACTGCAAGATCTGTGAACACATTGCCACCATCAAATCAGCATCTTTGGTACGCAGCTCCCTCTCTCCTCCGTTTGCAAAAAAATACATACGCGTGTGTGCGCGCGTGTTAGTGTATGTGTGCGTGCATGCGTGCTGGCGGCGGGGGTGAGGAGGGGAGGGAAGGGGTGTCTGTGTTCTCAGCTGTACATCTGTAGTCATGGCAACCAGATCCTGTTAATGGATGTCATTTTTTCCATCCTCAGCTTCCCCCTGCCTCTGCTGTGTGTGCATTGCGTTTATATATATTCCATATAAATCTCTGCCTGATGTCTGTTACCAATGAGGTTTATTTTTTGTCAGATTGGAAATGGTGCGTTTCCACATCTTCTCCCATGCAATTCTTAAATATTCATTTGGTTTTGAGCCTTAAAGTGGCATCATATAAATGTTAGGTATGCATCAGAAATGGTGCTGAAGTGACTGATTCATTCATGTTCACCTCTTTTGTATGAAACTGATGCTGACAGACACTGATACTCTCAACCCTAACGGATTGTCAGACTTCTGCATTATTTATCAACTCTTGTTAAGTTATTGAGTTACTGTGGCTGTGCAGTAATGAGATTACTTTTCAGTGTGCTTCATACTGTATGTGGTCTGTTTTAGGCCATGGCCTCTGTCTTACCAGTTGTCCCCTTTTCCTCCCTGTCTGCACCATGTCAGTTGTTTCTCTCTGCCTGCTCTGTTTCTTTTACTTCCTGCTTCCTGTGTTCCACTGTCTAGGTCATCAGGTAGATCCAGGAGCATGAGCAGGACTTTGAGCTGCGGGAGCAGATGTCTGGGTATAAGCGCATGCGGCGGCAGCACCAGAAGCAGCTGATCGCCCTGGAGAACAGGCTAAAGGCCGAGATGGATGAGCATAGGCTCCGGCTGCAGAAGGAATTAGAGACACATGCGAACAACACTTACATTGAGCTGGAAAGACTGGCCAAACGGCACGTTGCTCAAACAGACAAAGAGGTACAGCCTCAACAGCAGGTGTTACTTATGAATGATGTGGAAACTACAGAGTGATCAAATTGACTTGAAGCCAAACTTCTGTCTGTACAGGCATTTATGACAGTTAAGACATCAATGAAGGGTGATAATTTGAATATTAATATTAACGTGTCTTCACAGATGAAGTCAGTTGCAGCGGAAGAGAGGAGGATCCAGCAACAGATTGTTGCTCAGCAAAAGAAAGAGCTGACGACTTTCTTAGAGAATCAGAAAAAGGAGTACAGGCTTTGCAAAGAGAAGATCAAAGAAGTAAATATCACGGACAAGATGCAGTGAAAAGTTTTTGATCACATTTATTATATATATTCAGTACTTTCAATGTGAAACACATATTCTATGAGATTGTTGTCAGATAATTACACTCGTTTCGTTCTGTTCTGTTATTTTTGTGTGTTATAGGAGATGGACGAGGACCCTTGTACACCCAAGGAGGAGAAGCAGGAGCGTCTGTCCAGGCACAAAGAAACAATGCAGCGCTCTCAGGCTGAGGAGGAAGCTCATCTGCTGGCCCAACAGAGGCTGGTCTACGACCGGAGCTGCCGGGCTCTCAAACGCAGGAGTCTTGTCAGGAAGCACGAGTTTGAACAGGAACAACTGAGAGAGGTAATGCGATTTCCTGACATTACATCATGTGTAATCAGACAATGCTGATAATCCCAAAATTAAATATCACCATTTTGGATGTGGCTAGTGGTGTTTTCAGATGTTTGGACATAAGAGCATTTTGTGAAATGATTATTGTGATTCAGGGATGACCAAATCAAGATCAGATTGCATAGAAAAATTAGTTCCTTTATATGGAGGACTTTTGATTGATTGAAATGTCAGTGATAAGGCTACAACTAACAATTTTTCATTATGAATCAGGTGATTTTTTTTTTCTGATGAAGCAATTGCCATTCTGACCAGCTTTCCAAAAAACTAGGGTACTGACATTGTATTTTTATGAAATGAAACAGCACATCCTCACATTGGGAACCTGGAACCAACAAAAGATTTGCTATTATAGATTTGCAACACAACATTTCCACAGTGGGAATTAACAAGGCAGTAAACATGGTGGCCTTCAGTACAACCCACATTAAGCTGAATTAAATTAGCCATATTATAAAGGATTTTCAGACTTGCCTTAAGAACTTATATTTCTAACACTTCAAACAGTGAGATTGAATGAATCCACTCACAACTTGAATACAAAATTTTACATTTTACTGGAACTTTACTGGAAAAAGCTAAAAAGAAAGGTAGAATGAGACACTAACTTGCATGTTAACATCATTATATTTAGTGTGGTTATTGTTAAGGTTGTCATTTACTAATTTTATCAGGGTTACTTGCAACATTAGTAAAACAATTTCCTCATGAAAGCCTGTAGTTATTACTTTTTTTGATCAATTTAAAGTTGTGCGTCATCTACATAGATTTATTAAAGAAGACACAAGATTTATTAAATATATCAGCAAAAAGAAGCACTTTAAGTTAAAAAGAAGAGTGCCTAACAGTAAATGTTGAAAGACAACAAAATTAACCAGTCAAGTGTTGTTCTTCACTGTCCCAGGAGCTGAACAAGAAGAGGACCCAGAAGGAGATGGAGCATGCCCTGATGATCCGGCAGGACGAGTCCACCCAGGACATGGAGCGCAGGCAGCTGCAGATGCTGCAGAAGCTGCGTATCGAACTCATGCGGCTGCAGCACCAGACAGAGCTTGAAAACCAGGAGGAGTACAACGGCCGGCGGCAGAGGGAGCTACACAGGAAACATACTCTGGAGCAGCGGCAGCAGCCCAGAAACCTCAAGGTGCTAGGAACTTTCCCTTTGCCACTATATGCTTATTTAGTGAGTTGATACCCAGTAAACTCCTTTCAAGAGGTTTCACAAGTTTGTTTATAAAAGGGAAGTGACATGTTTCGTGAAAAGAGGATTTCATAATGGGTTTTAAATGAAAGCTCTGCAGGTACTTTTTATCTGTCCCCTCTACTATTCTACTCTTCTGATATTTGGTTAACCTATGTCAGAAGTGCCCTTTACCCCTTTAAAGCTACAATGGAGAGACATGAAAGCTCACTTTCATGCCCGCATTAATGAATGAATTATTATTGATTTATACCACTTAACCCACTTCAAAGTGATTTACTCTACATTAGCAGCTTGAGAACAAGGTGAAATGAAATGCATACAAGTTGTTATGTTGTCAGGTACTGAGCCCATAATCTAAATGAGTCAGTCAACTAAATTAAGAGAGATGCTGAAAGAGAGTCCGCTGTTTACTTTTTGATTTGTTTTATTGGTCAGTAGAATAATTTTGCATCCACATTAAAGTTTTATTATCTGACTGTAGCATGAAAGAACAGGACACTAATGTGATGTCTCTGTAGACGCTGGAGATGCAGATCAAGAAACAGTTTCAGGATACCTGCAAGGTGCAGAACAAGCAGTACAAAGCTCTAAGGAACCATCAGTTGGAGGTCTCTCCCAAAGGTGACCACAAGAGCATCCTGAAGAGCCTAAAAGAGGAGCAGACCCGCAAGCTCGCTATACTGGCCGAGCAATATGAGCAGAGCATCAACGAGATGATGGCTTCACAAGCGGTACGAGGATCCTGAAGCATCTTGTCATGCATAGCAAAAGTGGGCCTCATTCATCATTTGTATGTTGTATATTTATTTGTACAACACATTTGCTCTTCACATCAAACTAATGGCAACAGTCTACACGTGCATTAACTTTTTCCAACTTTATCACACATTTGAATTTCTAGAGGGCTGTTTAATGCCACAGTTGTTTTTCTAAATCTTTTGCAAAAAAAATTATTGGCCTGTAGTTTGACAAATGACGCCCAACCTGTGCTTGATGTTAATGTGTTTGTAACTACCTCCGTCTTGCTGGGTCTCTAGATGCGATTAGACGCAGAGCAGGAAACCGAGTGCCAAGCTCTGAAGCAGCAGCTGAAGCAAGAGATGGAGCTCCTGGATGCTTACCAGAGAAAAACCAAGTCACAGATGGAGACCCAACATGAGCGAGAGCAGCAGAAACTTGAGCAGAAGGTCTCCATACGCAGAGCGCACCTTGAACAGAAGGTGGGTTTAAGATTGAAGTCATTATAAAATACTTAAATGCATGCAATAAATAAATGCAGTGTGATACTATATAGGAAAATGACCTCTGGATAGGAAGGCAGATTAATATCCAGAAAGACACCTTATATGGTCCAGACATGCTTTCCTGGACCTAGTGAGTTTGCAGTTGGAGGGCAGTGTGGATGGGGGGGTTCCACCAACTCCTAATGGTTGGTTTCAACCACAAAGTTAGGGGTCTCTCATGTGTCACATCCTCGTTGTGCTGGTGAAGCTCATTGCGGGCAAGTGAAAACAAGCGGCTGGTGACACTGGAGCTCTGGAGCCTTCTTCTGGTCAACAACAGAGTTAGTGAAAAGGATTGCAGTGCACAGGAACCTGGTCATTCCAAATTGGCAGAAAACTGGCCAGGAAAGGTGTATTCATGGGGGTGGTGCTAGAGGAAAACCTAAGGAGTCATTTAAAAGGTGAAAGGTATGTATTATTCAGAGGCTTTTGTTTGTTTGCTAGGAGTTGTACAGACCTCAATGCTGTATGCATAAAATATAAGAATAATTGCAAAATCAAACAAACTTTTTTTGTTTTTAGCCACGCTAGTGGCATGGCTCTCCGGTCCACCACTTTGTTCCAGACTGAAAAATTTCATGGATGGATTGCCATGAAATTTTGTGACATTCCCATTTGCCTCAGCTATTCTTGCTGTAATTAACAAATGTTAGCATGTTAAAACTCTAAACTAAGATGGTGAAAATACATATTTACATGTTAGCATGCTGATGTTAGCATTCAGCTCAAAGCACCGCTGTACGTAAGTGCAGCCTCACAGAGCCGCTAGCATGGCTGCAGACTCACAGTCTTGTTTTTCTTTTCTTCGGACCTTATTAAAACCGAATTTGTAGGGGGCGTACTGAGATAGGAACCCTTACCTTTACCAAAAACTGTGCTTGCACATTAGATGAAACAGACAAAATAGAGAAATAACCATAAAGCATTTTTATTACACCAAATAAAGAGACAATTCATTTATAAATGGGCTATGCATAAAACATATATTCTCCTTTTGTTTGAGAAGCTGGACTATGTAATGTAGTAATTGTGCTTAAAAATTATTAATTGATAATGAAAATGATTGCAGAATAATTATATGTTGATTGACATGTAATTGTTTTATCTTTAGATGTGAATACCACTGACAGTAAGATTACTATTTTATGAACTACGAATATCTCCACTAACTTTCATAGAAAGTAGCTTTTGTGGCATCATTCTGTGAAAGAGTTACAGACAACAAAGTCCCATCGCTAGCTGGGCAAAACACTAGCTTAAATTTAGTGCCCATATAACAAAATAACCCCCATCATGTTTATACATTACAGATTGAGGAGGAACTGGCCACACTTCAGAAGGAGCGTACTGAAAGGATCAAGCACTTGTTGGAACGCCAGGACAGGGAAATTAACACTTTTGACACAGAAAGTAGAAGCCTCGGCTTTGGAAGCCTGGGATCTATGGACTTCCCCAAAGAAGACAACAGATGAAAGTGGATTTATCTTTAGAGGACAACATATCCGTGCCCTTTTCATGTCCACTTGACCATTTGTCACATCCATGGTGACAGAGCTGGATAACTTTCTCTATTGCTTTTCTTCTCTCTTAGATATTGCATCTTTGAATCGAGGCGTTAACGTGCAATGAGAACTTCTTTTGTGAAACTTGAAGGGGGAAAGTAAAACAAAATAACAACAACAACATGTCAATAAAAATCAAACCTAGTCAGTGTAACTCAAAACGTATGTGTTAAAAATAACAGACTCTTTCCTCCATGCCATTTCCTCATTTTGGTATGAATTGAATAAATCAGGAAATTTTAGTAAAATTGGCACTTTGATATGTTTATGGTAGAAACCCATCATGTTCGTATGATGCCTAATGTGTGTGTTACATGGAGGGACATTGTGGAATGTGAGCTGCGGACTCCCCCGTGGTGTTAAGCTGCTTTGTCTTTTTTATTAGTTTTATTTTACTTTGTTCTATTTCTTTATTTTAAGCTCTGAATGTGAATATTACTGTATGGGGTCACTGGATAAAGTCAGAGTTTGTTAATTTTTTTGGTTATGCTTCCATATTGCATTCAGTATACTGTGGTCCCTCACTTTTCTAGGCAACAGTTCTTACCTTTTCTTTCATTTGATATGTAGGATCAATTGGCATTAGCTTGATCAATCAGTTTATCTTATCACAACTCAAGATCCCACTTGGTAAAAACTGCTTATTATTGCATGCACTTTAAGGACAAATTCAGGTTGTGAAGTGAAGCATGAATCTGTCAGAGATTTTAGCTGTTTGTAAATAAAAGCATTTTTGTTTTTGTTTTAAGCCTATGGATACTGGACATAAGCGCCATATTTGATATGATAATTTCACAAATGCCTTTATTTAAGTTGTGCCTGAAGCGGATTTTAGTTACGTGTTTGTTATATCTATATTTTATTTACTGAGGCCGGCACTATTTTGTTTTGGTTTCATCCAAACTTGTGAATCATTTAATGTTCACTAATCAAAGTTCTTGTAAAGGAAATGGTGAGAATTGTGCTGTATAACTTTTGATATGAATATTTGTACATGAGAATATAGCTAGAACATACAGAGATACTGGTCTATGACTGATAACAGAGGTTAATGATAAAGATTTTGCTTCATTTTTGTTTTATAATATAGAGATATGGTCATACAATAGCTTAATATATTGCTAAGTCGAATGACTAGACTCTCAGATTGTATACATGCTGGTGAATGGAACTTCGACGTCTTATGATATCAGTACGATGATCTTTTGTGGGTCAATGGTTCTACAAAAGCAAACACAACATGTGGGTCCAGATTGCATTTGAGTAATTAGTGTCTAATTATCTGATTTACATATTTTTTATCATGTTCATTATGGTCATTGAACAGGTTGCACAATGTTTCCATTTCTACTAAATGGAAAGATAATTGTTTGGTGCTTAATTTATAATACCACCTTTAGCCTTGTAGTTTTTTGTCTTGGAGAAACAATTGATTTTTACAAAATGTTAACGGTAAAGCATTTTGAAACCCCCTCTGAGTCAAAACACTACTAAGTTTTTCAAACACTCATGACATATTTAGAGTACCCCATGCAGTGAAACCCTCTAAGTATATGTATGAAAAAATAAATACTATTTTATCACAGGTCAGTTTTTGAAACATTGTTTAATGTGGTGGTCTTGCAATCCTGTTATGTTTGGCAGGTATTTCTTTACCTGTTTTTTTTCTTTTCATTTCAGAGCCACAACTTGTATTAATGTTCGGTCATATTCCTCACAGGGCTGAAAGGTGGAGTATGTCCCCTGAATTAACAGAGTATTTTAAATGAAGGAATATAATGACGTTCAATTTCTGATGGCAATAGAACTTAAATGCTCTTGTTTTACACGTAGAAAACTAAATTCTGAATTTGTTATGTTTGACCAGAGTGTGTTCTGAAGTTGAATGGCTCCTCTAGATTTTTCAGCCTTTTACATTTTCACAGACTTTCTGAAATTTGATGAAAACGTTTCTCATATGCAGTAAGGCCTTTTGTCTGGTCACATATAACTGAAGCCTTGCGGACAAATGGTTCCAAAAAAAAAAGTGCTATTGGGATGCTTGAATAAGGTTTGCCTGAGAGCTTCAGAACAGATATGAACTTACAATTTGTGTGAATTTTAAGTCACTAGAAAGATGTATTTAGTTAGAATAAAGGGGACTTTCCTAAACAACCTTATTCACCATTTCCTGTGCAGTACAAAGACAAAATAAAAGAGATTCTGTTGAAAAAAAAGGAGTCTCAATCAACATCCTGCATTTAATGACAGTGCATCTCTTATTGTTTTGTGGTTGATTTCCTTGTAATACTCTCTTATGTGGTCTAGGATGTCTCACTTTTGCTTTTCTTTGGTGTGATGTGACCACCGTGACCTTCATTGTATCAAATGCTGTTTATTATGATTTACTGTAAATCTGGAAACATACGTGCAGGTTAGGGTTGGTTGCAAAAACCAGAACCTTGAAAGGGGAACAGGAGGTGAGAGGGAAGCTACACTGCAGAGCATCCTGTGTTTTCTAGGCTTCCTTACATTTCAGAGTAAGCTTACTTGATTTTGATGTTGATTTGGGGCTTTTTTGGCATGACTGTACTGTATAAGCTGGCAGGAATCCGACTGTAGTTTCCTTGAATTGTCGACGTTTGCGGCACCATCTGCAGCAGTTGCCCGCCTCACCGCAACCCCTCTTATTATCCCCTGGGGCAACTGGAAAGCCCCGAGAATGGCAGAAGAGTGGTTAGCCTTTACCTGCATTAGTGCTGACAGGGTTGTGGTGCTTCGAGTTCCCCCTGTCTTTTCTCAAGTAGTCAGTGGTTTGACAGCAATGAAGCATATAGTTTGGATGCTTAAAACAGAGATGTTTTCACCATCAAAAAAAGGTGGTAGTCATGTCGCTTCTCAGTGAGCTGTTTCAGTTTCAATGCGAAGTTAACCTGTAGCTCTCACACGGATGAGAACATTTCTGTCCTGTAGTCTGAACTCCCATGAACTCCAGCTGGCTAAACACACATCATAAGGTGTTTCCAAGCAGAATTATTCCTCGATGTTTGTGGTGATGGTAACAATGATGAGATTAGACAACATATGAAAAACCCAGTTTGTGTTATTTTCATTTTTTACATAATCCTCCGGTTCCTCCTCTCATATTGCCTAAACAACTCATCGGAGGATGCAACACCATTGTATGCCATGATGTGATCATCCTCTGATAATGTGAGCACAGCCTGTCAGAAGCTTCAACTTATGGTGTGATGACAATGACATATTGCCTACTTCGGCTAAGCAGACCCTCCCCTTTACGCACATGTAAAAGTTTCTGATTGAGAAATGCATTTCCTGTGACCTTGCCAGTTTCCTGTGCAAATGCCCGCAAGAATATATTGTTGCAAAAAGACCCACGTGGTTTGAGGAGCAGTTGCAAAGACAAAATTCAATGGAAAAGCTTCTCAGGGATTGTTTTCATGTCATCTCTTATTTATTTCAGACCCAATTCTACTTTAAAAGACACTTGTCTGGTTGATACCAACTCTACCTCAAGAGTCACCTTTGTCTTAGTTGATTATATAGGGTCAAATTTGTGAGTTAACCGCAGTAGCATCCGTGCACTAATGAGTGCATAGGTGTGGTTTTGTTGTTGAATCATCTGAGTCATATTTAAGCCAGGAAAGCCATCGGAAGAACCACACAAATCCCTTTGTTGGTATTAGATTGTTACAGCATGGTGTGCTTTCACTCCAGTTTAAGGAACTTTACATATAACTCCAGGTTTTTACTATGTAGACAGTGCATAAGAAACATCATCACTGTTCACTGTGATGAGCTCACTTTTACTTTTTCACACCATTAAGTTCTCACCCACATTCTCTAGAGGGCGGCAAAAAAAAGCATGTCAGTGAACTGTATCAAAGGCTGGTTGGCTGACCTCAGTCCTTAAATTATTTTCATGCATGTATGACACTGTTTTTTCTTTTTTTAAATCAGCCACTTCATGTTCTTAGAGTGATATAAATACATCACATTTGTGTATATTTTTCCATGCACAAATAAAAAGGAAGTGCTATTAAAAATCATTTGTGCTGCACTGTATGGTCATACATGTAATAATAATTAGAAAACATCCCTACATGGCTGCTCTGTGAAAAGTCATGCAGGGACATTGCCCACTTGTTTAATATAGAAGAAAGAAAAAAAAATGCACATCTCAAAAAAAAGGACATTCTGGGAAATTTGGTTGCCTCACAAAGTGCACGTCATTTCCTCCTATGACAAATGTGTGGTTTCTGTCTTTTAAAAAAGTTTTAAAGGAGTGTGATTATGACGAGTCCGCGCAATTTGCCGATGATACTGAGGGGAGAATGAATGGTCATGTAAAGAGTATGCATTTTCAACAATTCATGCAACCAGCAACAAGTAAGTTTACATCTACTTTTCTATTCAAATATTGAAAAACAATTAAACACAGTTTCTTCTTTTCTTGCCATTGTGCATGCTGTTGTGGTTATTTTCAGTGCCTTATTGCTGTGCAGCTGCCTGAAACTGCTTTAAGTTTCAGATTCAGAATTTACTGCTTCAGTTTTTTAACAGTTTTTTTCAGCATCAATGAAGTAAACTAGTGTTTAAACTGTTTGACAACAATGTTTGTAGGCATCTAAACATACTGTTAACTACAGTAGGCTATATGACTTTATATATTGTCTGAACTGATAATATAGTTGACTTTTGGGGGGTTTTTTTCTTGCTGAATATTTGCAAAGTGAGGAATCTATTTTTATCCCTCCTGCCTTCCACTTGTGGCTTTAAAATGAAGTTCCCCTCGCCGATGGGATGTAGGATAACCTTAACTGACCAGTTCCTTTCTCCTCAGCGTTACTCTCTCTCCTGCTGGTTATGGCTGTTGATTCAACAAGAACTGTGGCAGCAAGCAGAAACCAGCAGTGTGGGAATTCACTGCAACAGACTTTGAAGCTAACCAGACTCATACAGAAGGAATCTGTTGACCTAATCAAAACATATGTAAGTGCACACATAAAACTGTTGTATCTTATTTTGCTGTGTTAAATCCTCATCTGCTTGTTCAGTACGCTTTTAAACATAGTATGCCGACTATTCCTTTTAAAGATGTGTGGCTTATTGGTATCTGATTATCTTTTCTTTTTTCATTTTTTTTCTCGCAGAAAGCCTCTCAAGGAGAAATGTCAGAGCTCTTTTGCAAGGTGTCAGTCAACAACGTCCCTGACCCCAACATCTCCGGCCTTGAGCCATCACAGAGGATAGCGAGCATCTACACACATCTCCAAGCCTTCTTCCCACATTTTAAACGGGTGTATGAGCAGCAGACAGACTTACAGTTACCCACAAGCCCATTGCTGACCAAGCTCACGGCCGTCAGTGCTGGCAGCAGGAACCTGGCAGATCGCATTAAAAGCTTTTATCAGAGCCTCTTCCCGAACCTGCCGGAACCGGAGCCAGCAGGGGGGCCGACAACACTACCTCCACCCCAGAATGTCTTCCAGCAGAAGGTCTACGGCTGTGTGGTCCTGAAGACCTACAAGGAGCTCCTGTCAAATATTTCCCGAGAACTGAGGACTCTACAAAAACAAAGTGTGCAGAAGGACACAAAAAAACACACTCTTTTTCTGAGGATGACCTCATGGCCTTAGACAGTCAGTTTTCAACAATAAAGATTTAAACATATGTGTGAGTATGAAGGTGGCTGGTACATCAGTGAAATTATTTATGGTATTTAATATTTATTTTCTTGTGTGTTTCTGATAAGACGAGTGCTGTCAAAAGAGGGTAAAGGGGCCCTATGGAAGTCATGTATATTTAATTTGTCTAATATGTTATGTAAGGTTCTACTTTGCTGATGTAAACTTATTTGGTGTATAAAATTATTAAAATATACTTTGCATCTGTACTTCTTTATGATCTCTTGTTTTTTTGTGGTTGCATCTATAATGTACAATTTCAGCGACATGGGAGTGTCTTGGAAAAAAAGACAATGTCAAAAAAAGTTAACAGATTTTCATGCATTACACAGACTTATTTGCTGTACTTAAGTATCTGTTTCTGCACTGTTGATAAAGCTAAATGTCTTTGTTTTTGACAAATGTTAAAAATAAAAAATAATTTGAAGCATCATGCGCTGTGCACAGAATCAGTCCATCAACAAGGGTTAAAAGAAAATCAGGAAGCTGCTGAGACGCTGACTGTGTGATATCAGCTCAGAATGACGCATGTGTTCGGCACAAGGCTGCATCAGATAGGAAAGATTTCATGAAACTGTCGAGCTGTCTGGCTAGTCACAAGGTGTGGGTGTGTGTGGGTCAGATAACTTTATGTGTGGTTTGAGCACTTGCATCCTCATATAGATGGAGATGCAAGTGTGTGAAGGGTGGGGTGGGGAAAACGGAAGAGAGGTTGAAATTCTGACCCCTTTTTTAAATGGATGAATAGCAGACAATGCATGCAAACTTGTCATCTGTAAATATACACGCACATGCACATGCACACACACACACACACACACACACACATACATATAACAGATACTAAATATGTTTGCTGGAATTAAGTAATGCTTAACTAAACTTTCCTCAGATCACAAGCTCTCAGGAAACTGGAAGTAGATGGGGGATTCACTGTAGGTCATAAATCAAGTTCCCTGTTGTAACTCTGCTTTATTTAAAGCACAACACAGAGGGCACCTCAGGGCAACAGTCATTCTTTAGTCTACATTTTTAATTCATTTCCACTACCCACTTAATGCTTTACAAGACCATAGAGAGCTATGAAGTCAGCTGTGAAACCAGCAGATACAGCTTTGTGAAAGTGCAGCTCACAAAACGCTCTCTAATCCACCTGACTTGCATGTTTTTGGCTGTAAGAGAAAAACCTAATTATCTGCCCAACTTCAGCACCAACGTGTGCAAGAACATGCAAACCCCAACAGAACTAGATAGCTGGAGATTTAACTCAGGACCTATTGAAGTTTCTGTAACATATATAACATCGCACAGTTGCTTTGGATAAAGGTGTCAGCTAAATGAATAAATGGGTCAATCACTGAGAAAATGTGTCAACTTCTGCACAACTGCAATTTATTGTATATATTCTGTCAAACTACTATTTCAAGGTCAAGAAAAAAAGGGTGGGTAAAGGAAAATTAATGGTTGCAAAGCAGCACACATAATTCCCACATTCCCATTTAAACATGAGATTAAAAACAAGACAATGAGTCTACAGCCAAACTAGGAGCTCTGTGAGGATGTGCTTCACCTAATGCTAACATGAGCATGCTATCATGCTCAAAGTGACAATACTAACAAGATAATGTTTGCCATGTTCACTATCATAGTTTAGGGTGTTGGAAAGCTAATGTTTGCTAGTTGGCAAGAAACGCAAATAGTGTGTTGATGATGGCAATGTTATTGGTTTTACATGGATTCGGTTATAAGTACTGGACCAAACTGAAATTGTGACCTGATGATGGTGCTAGACGTTAAGGCAGATACTTGAACTAAATGTTATTTGAATCCATGCAGCATGTAGAGAATATTTAAATTTGTTTAAATACAACAAAAAATGTCAACCTCATGACAGTGCTACAGAAAGTGTCAGGGGATCATAAGACTACATCACCTGGGCTAATCCATCTTGTAAACATCAAGTTATTTCACTAAATAAGTAAAAAACTTGAACTGATGGCTGCACTAGAAGAAAATTCAGTGACTGCCAAGCTCGAATTGATCCTCTGGGGACCTTGAATATCTTTAGCAAATTTTGTGTCCATTCAATAATTGTTGAAAAATTTCAGTCTGGACCAAAGTTGAAGGTCGACTGACTGCTTTGCAAAACTTAATGTAAACTATGAATTTACTACATTATTATCTCTCTTATCCATATAAAGAAACATTATTATTCTATTAGCTGTTTGGATATAATTTTGATAATAGATAGCAACAATAGACCTTAGAGTGACCTTGAGCTGAATAAATTATTATGCTGACCAAATGTTATAGATTCAAATAGTTGTAGGGATTGTTTAGGATGACTAGATAAGATAGATAGAACTATATCTGTGCAAATGAGTGTAGAATGTGCATTGTCATTCAGACAATAAGTCACCTCTTCCAGGAATGACTTCCTGTAGCAGTACTTTACTTTCTGCAGAGCTTAAGGAGTCTCTGACTGAAGACACTGTTGTCCGACGAGTAGTTGGTAGAAGTGTAGTAGAGTAGAAGTGTTATAATTGTGAGCACTTTGTGCAAAATCCATCTCTCCACAACCCAGCACAGAGCCAGCCTTCTTAATCAGCTTGGAAACATGAAAAATACTCGTAGCACATTTACAGCAACATGTCTTGACAGAACTTAAGAACACTGAAACACAACCGATCAATATCCAGTGTGACTGTCCAGCAATGAACACAAACACTGGCAATTAGAAATCTGAAACACAATTACTTATGTGATATCTTATTGAAAGATATGGACAACTTTACAAAGTAAAAACCTAAATAACACAATGACATCAACCATAGAAATAGACATATCTTTAATGAATCAGGTGCAGGTATATTGTCATTTCACATGATGTTCATACTTTGAACTGTGGGTGGCAGTATACACCATGAAGAGCATCAGATGTGCTGATGGTTTTCTTAGGATGTTCATCACTTGGCAGTCAAAGGATATACTTAAAATATTTTAGTTATTTAAATTAATATACATCACACAACAAAAAGACTTGCAAAAGCTGGGCACACAATAAACAGGTATTGATAAATGCCCTTAAAGAAAACAAGTCAACGTATTGGCAATTTTAACCTTTTTACTGATAGTAACAGTAGTATGAATCTGACAGGAAACATGAGGAGGAAGAGAGGAAGTGGGTGCCAACAAAAATCCCTAGCCAGACTAAAACTGGAGATGTTGTGGTCAATATATACGATAGACATCAACTTCTGACTACTTACTTTATTTATTCTTACGCTGTCATATACATTTTTTTCTCTGTTTCTCCACTTTACCATAAAGGATTTTGAGATTACTGTTCTTGACGTTGTTGCTAATAAATGTGTGTATTTACCACAAAAGTCGCACCAAAAGACTGGAGTTATGAAACTGGTACTAGCTCTTGAAACAAGAGCTGTTACTATCGAGAGTTTAAGATTAGCTTGACATCTCAAGTGATTCATTTTAAGTTATTAAAACTTCTGACGTGATGGGGCTGCAAAAGCTACGTTCACGTGTTGTATCTTACATTGGAATAAAATGGGTCTGTGGTTTTAAGGGTAGTTAGACATAAAACTTTGACCGTCAAATATTACAATGATAATAAAACAATTAAAAAAATCAATAATTTATGATATATTGAAGGCTAAAACTAAGTAATCTTTCAACTGTTCATAACAATAATGATGATGATAATTTCCATATTCCCCAACACAACTTGTGACTTCTTTGCATTGTTAAAGAGAAGTTGCTGCATGTAAAATATTGGAATGAGATAATATACACCACAGAGCACATAATTAACAAAGGTTATTTCCATGAGTCATTCACTCCCTAAGGTTATGTGGAATTTTATGAGAAAGCCTCAGGTGATTTGCGCAGTGTTTTGTTTCCAAGGTTCATGTTAACTAAACTGTAAAATGTCTCTATGACTAATTACCCTGTGTTTTCAACAATTATAATAATCTTTCGAAGGCGAGGCAGAATGGAGATAAAATAGATTACGACTTGTATCGCCTCCTCTTTTTAAATAAGGACTGATGAGATAATGCCTTTAAGCATTTAATCTTGCATGACAGCACTCCCATTTCCTTTTTATCAGAAACACACATCATGACTTGTCAGATCAGTTTCATGGGGTCTTTTATTGTGCAAATGTAGTGTGCAGAGCATGCACCAAGTGTCATATTTATAACATGAATAAAAGGCATATCATCTTATTGCTTTACTATTATTAGACACAGATATATATTTAAAAGGCATACTTTTAAGTCCCTGATTATTAAGAGTTATTGATTTATCACATTAACATTTTTTTTAAAGGTTCTTCAGGCATCCATAGTTGCATGCATAGCGTCATACTGTCTGCTACTCCAAACAAGGATATTTGATTATTGCTTAGTCCAACTATTAACAGGCGGACTGTTGTTTCAGTGATTTTCTCATGTTATTGCTTAAAATCAAATGAACTACTCTTACTACACTGTTGTATACATATTTTCTTTGAATTTGCATAGTTCTTTATACATGAGTAAGGCATATATTCAGTGCAAGCAACAAAGTGGTGTAGGAAACAGCAGATAGTTACTGTTATAGTGAAACCATAATTCCATAATTATGCATCCTCAATAGGTTTCCCCGAGTCACTGCATAGTTTAGTGTTCAAACCTCACTTACATAAGTTTGTTGTGTCCATATTTAAAAAGCGAATGTTCATTCTTGATTCAATTTCAAAGCCATTCAGCAACTAAAAAAAAAGAAGAGAGTTTTCAATAAATTTAAAATTTATAAATGTATATGTATATTCTTGATAATGTCACTATCAGCATCAAGTGGTGAGGCTTTTTTTAATATTATTTGAGAGTTTGCTAAACAACAAAGTCTGAATTCTTGGCTCCTACCATTTCATTTGATATCAATTATAATCACATATTTAAATGCACTTTCAATCTATAGTTGTTTACTAAGAAAGTATAATTTTAGCAAACTATATACGTAAGTGTGTAGTGTGTGTGAGTACCAACCTTGAGGAAATGCTCAAATGTGATTCCCTCATAGAATTCATCAGGTTCCTGTATGTGAATAAGTGAATTTACTGATGTTGTGCAGACAAACAGTGAAACAAACTTTATGCTATCTTGAGATACTACAGCTTACATACCATGTGGCCCATTGAAATACTAGCCACCTCCAACATAGCTGCATCAGCTATGCTTTTGGCCGTGTCCTTCTCTAGTGCCTCGCTGAGAGATAACAGCTCCTCCACTACCTGGACAGATGTAAAAACAACTGTTGAAATAAAATTATATTACTACAGTGTCTCTAAGACTGAACATTAGCTACCAATTAGGTGTCTTTTAGGAAGGCAGCTGACTCAGAGAGAACTTCCTTCCTCCACAGAATCTACATCTTCACTCACCTTCGAAATTCAGCTGAAATGTATTAAATGATGGTGATAAAAACATACACAGATAACACTCTCATAGAAACTCATGGTGACCCCAGACTGTGAGTAGAGGTTGTTGTAATATATATATAAAAACTAAAGTTAATTAACATAGTTTAAAAGTGCATGTTTTGTCCACAGAAGTGAGCAGAGTCTTACATGTCTGTATTCCTCGAGGGTTATTGTCCCGTCGTTGTCGGTGTCATGCATGTTGAATAAAACTGCAGAGGAAAACACAGCTATCAGGATAATAATCATAGATAATGTCCATCATGCAATCATGTGATTTGTTTGGAGACATACATCTCAGTTTGTCCCTCCTGACGCTCTCACGCTGGTCCTCTGTAATGTGCAGTGACGGGGGCCTGAAATGGGACATGACCAGCAGGAACTCCTCAAAGCCGATCTCATGAACCGTGCCCTCGCCATTCTGCCGAAAGTTTCTACAGAAATGCAGAAAGAGCAAATATGCATACAGACGGTGTAGTTCTGACAACAAAAACTAACAAACATGAAGCTAAGCCTGACCTTTTATTCCACTCCATATTTCATTTTCAAAAAAGGCTGTTTGTGATACACCCAGAGTAAACTGTACCTTCTGTCAAAGAAGGCCTCTATGATCTGCGATCGGATAGGATTGAGTGCTAGATCTGGAATTTTGTTGAAGTGATCTCTCCTGCGGGTGTAAAAAAGGACTTTAAGGAGTGGCATGTGGTATCACATAATACATTATATGTGGTCATAAGCTGCAATCTGCACGTCCCAACATGAAGCCTGTCCAGCAGGTTTCCAGTACATAAGAACGTTGATGAAATGCCAAACCAATTTTCTAGGAAAATTCATTTGATTATTTAAACAAATCACATTCTAACAATATGGAAACCTGAAGGTGGCAGTGAAAAATTCACACCACTCAGTTCTTAGAAATCAAAATCAACTTACTGCAGAAAGTCTTCATTGTGGCTTAGCTGCTTGAATCTTTTATGTAGGACTCCAATCTGTTCAAATGAAACTGTAAACAGAAAAGAGGCAACCTTAAGTTAATTCTTGTGTATCCATATATAGCCTAAATGCTTACAAAAACTGTGAGACACAAAGCAGATACACAACTCTTCAAATCTATAATAATTTTAGTAATTTGTTGTTTGTTGAGAGTTTGGTAGTAGCAGCTGTTTATTCACTCATAAGTCCAGAGGCTTTCAAAGCAGCTTATTGGGATATTCATACTTTATGTAAAACACTTCGTGTCACCCTGCAACTATCACACTCTCCTCGAGGCTACAGGTAAATAAAGCAGCTACTGTGGCATGTGGAAACAAGTCATCAAAGGCAGGTATCTATAAAGACGTTGGCAAAGCTTTGTGTAGCCTACCTCACTCTCAAACTGGGTAAAGTTACACTTCCATTAACTTGCAGATTAAATAATTCATTTCTGCTGCACCGAACAGACAGTTTTCCTTGGACACAGAGATGCTGGAGATGTGTAAATATAGCCTTACTAAAGGCAAACAATGCAATGCAATCTTTTTGCTTAACGCATATTAGACATCACGTTGATATGATCGAATTCCCCCTTTAACATAAGACTGAAATAAAAATAGACAGTAGCGTATTCAAATTTTATTTCCGGTGCAGTGAGCTCATATTTTCACACATCCTACATAACAGACGTATAAAAAGAAGCGCTTAACGCCCATGCAAACAATAAAGATGACTAGGCTACTCACATCCCGTCTTTTCAGCCAGATCAACGTATTCTGGTTGACCAGGTGAGGATTGCAGTGCACCCATACCTCCCCAAAAAATAAAAAATAAATAAAAGCTGCCCCGGGTCAGAAAATTAACCGAAACTGTTGAGAATGAAACGGATCTCAGAAGAGGATCATGTTTCTGAATCATCCATCTCTACCTGAGTATTTGCATGACAGTCTCCGTGCGTTCTCCAGACAGGTCACATCCTCTGCTAACCGCGTAGGCTACTTCCGCAAATACCGTCCCGATGACGACACACATTTGGGAACAACAGGGTGCCGTTTGAATTATTAATCCAGAGTGTTTTTATTTGAGGATGCGACCATTGACTGTGACCTGTTTACAATCCGGGCAGGGAAGGTGGAGTGCAAAGAGAATAAGAAAGGCACACAAGTAGTTCTCATATCTCACGATGCAGGCTCAAATGACTGAAAGGTGAGAGATATTTGTTCCAAACTGAAGTATTTTAATTACTTTTGGCTATTCACACAGGTTTACCTCGCCATGAATTATGACCAGCCCAACTCACTGCTGTAATCCATTCAATCTTGCCAGTTCCACAGGTGGACCCACCTGTTTTAAATTTGTGTTCAAAACATAGACTGTACACCCACAAAACCCAATTGTAATCTCTTGGCATTTTAAGACAAACATTAACATGTCAATTTATATTTTTACAATATTTCTATTTGATGTAATTTTATAGCCGTACAAATATGTCATTTTGATAGATATATGGTTATATATAAAAATGTTGGCCCTGGAGCATTTGATAATATCCCATGATCTTCATCAGCAGGTGCAGTTTTCCACTTGTTGTAGATGTTTCTTTGTAGATGATTCTGAGGGCTGCAGAGCTGGGCTTTCTCAACAAGGTTGGTTTAAAAGTTGAGGTTCAAACTTGACCTTGATATGATCGAAAGCTACTTGAATAGCTACTAAAGGGACCGTGAGGTGAGATTGTTTGGTCAACTGCTGTGTTGCTGCAGTAGTCGTTAGCTTTCACAACTGTCATTTTCACAGCATATTTTCAAGGAAGGAAATTTGAACCTCTGACATACGATTCTGACTCCATGTGGTCAAAACTTCCTGAGCTAACTTTACAATCTGCACCCACTATCAGACCTTCTCTTCCTCCAAATCTGATCCACTCAGATTACTCTATTAGGCCTACTTGATGTGTTTTAACCACTTTTTAAACAACACTTGACACAGAAAGAAAAATTAATGTGATTATTAAAGAGAAATGCTTAAGGCAGAACATGTGAGTGTGTGTCACCACTTATTTGAGTGCGTCCTGAAGCTAAACATGTTTTAATGCTTCAAACCACAGAAGAGTTGACAGTCTCTTAAATTAAGAGCCAGAAACCTGTCTTTAAATACACAGACATAAAATGTTGGTCTCATTCTTATCTCTCATTACTAGAGGTGAACACCAATGTTATTCAAATGTCTATTGCTTTTCAATGAAGAAATGCAAAACTAAAATCACCTTAGGTCATCCGTATGATTGTGAAGAGCTAGTCAGTGTTTGTGCAAACTGTAAAATGTGTGATTTTATATCCAAAGTTTGTTCTATTTTTGATCTTGTCTGATGTTGTATTCCAGTGTGCGCAGAACTGCCATGTGAAGATTTATCCAAAACACTATCCGGTGTCTGAAAAGTTTCCATAAATAAAGCACAGCTTGATGACTGTAGTTCAGACTATGATATTCGAGCTTTGAAAGAAACTTGCTCATGTACATGACACAACTCAATCAATGAAATGACAAAAGTGAAACTAATTATATGCTAAATACCTATATTGATTAAATCTATCATATGTGATACTAATGTACACCACATGGTGGTAGCATTATGTCAGCTATGTAATGGAACGCCTGTCTCACTCACTGTGTGTGTGTGTGTGTGTGTGTGTGTGTGTGTGTGTGTGTGTTTGTGTGTGTTTGTATAGTATAGTACTAAAAAATAGGATTTACTATACTTGTGGGGACCGACGTGTGTCCCTTTATACATTGATCACACTCAGTCACTTGAGGGTAGCATTTGAAGTTCTGTGTCATTCTCTTTACATTTATTCTGTTGAATGTATTATTAATAACAGGGTACTCATTTTTAGTAGGTATTGTATCAACAAATGATATACCATCACTTCTCTTTCACCCTTGTCTGTAAGGCATTGTGTAGATATCTGTTTCCAAAGCTGTCGAGCCCCACCATCTGTAACTGGTGCATCCTCTAGTCATGAGCAATTGACTGCTAAAGGTGAAGCAACAGACACTGTAAGCACAATAGCAACACAATTGAACTGCTTGAAAGAGAATCATCTTATCTGACTATAGTAATGTCCAATGGACATGTTCTTTTACATGTTATCTAACAGTGGGCCAAACATGATTAAAACCAGACATGCATGTATAAAATTCCTGTACAATACTGTATTCACACCCGAGGATCACTTTAGAGCTTTTGACACCTTCCTGTCTCCTTATAAACAGTCTATCAGGCAATCTGAAAGCCCCATAATGACACTAATCAATAATTAAGTAAAGAAAGGTGCAGTAATAGAAAGGCGCTATGTAGTGAGCATTGTGACGTTACTAGAATTCTTTATACTAAGATACAACTTTAATTAGAGTCCTACCTCAAGATATAATCATCTGCTTGTGAGAGCTCTGTATGCTCTCTGTGCCAATACAGTATTGTGTGATGGCTGGATTAACTAGTTTGAAGGCCCCGGAGCAATAATTTGGCCCCTATTGTCCGTCCTCGCCCAATCATTACTGCTATTGCTAACTACTTGGCTGTATGTTTTCTGTGCGCAATATAAACAAAAATAAACTCCAAAAGCTACCTTTTGACACAGGGGCCCTCTACAAGGCAGGGGACACAAGATTAGTGTAATGCAGGACTCACCTTAGTTGATATTGTACTTTGGTGGTGCAAATTCTTACACAGATTTGAAATGTATCACATTATATACAAACGGATTGTTTGGGGGGTTTTGGGCCCCACTTTGTCAAATTGTTAATCTACCTTTGCCTTAATAAATTTGCACAATAAATCCAGTTTTTTAAATTACCTCAACAACAAATAACTATACTGCAGGTTTTATATTGTAATACAGTTCAAAAACAGGGGAATGGACAAAGTCAAAGATTACATTCTCTATAGTCTGTTACATACTTATTAACATACAGTATATTGTAGATTTAGTTTTGTTTAGTTAACACTGTGCCATTTAAAGTGTAAGCAACCTGTCCAATAACTGTCAATGAAAACTAATGAAGCTTAAGCTATTGATCTCAGACATCGGGTCACAACGAACGTGTTCATTTATTGTCCCTGTGCGGGGAGGAATTGATGCATCTAGTACGCAATCAATCTGGTCTAAAAAAAAATCACCAATACGTTTGCTTTTGTTTATCTGCCCCTGCCCTTGAAATGTTCTGTCCTGAAAAAAATGGTCTCACTTGCTGTGTGCTGTGTTTGTGCGTGTTGTAACTATTACTGAGCGCACTACGTTTGATGGCTTGAAATTGATTTGAATAAAGTCTCTGCTTCAGAGAGAGGGGGAGAAAATAAGGAGGTGTCTGTCACATACGGAGACAAAAAGGGGCGGAAAAGCGTGGCCAAGGAGAGAGGGCAGCCTGAGCCTGCTTTGCATGCACGGGGGCTTCTGTGGGAGAAGGAGTTGACAGGGCGCCGCAGTGCTGCCTCCAGCTCTCAGACAACAGCTGCTCAGAAAGAGGAGACGTCCTGAGGGTGCTGCGACATGTCTCGCTCTTTCTCCATCTCTCTTTTCACCTGTCTGCCTCTTCCTTTCACCGAACAGACGTACGCTAGACACATGTGCAACACATTCACACACACACACATCTCTTTCTCAGTGACACACACACACACACACACACACACCAGGGCATGTGGGTTGTAAGATTCATAAGAAATTGGCAGGCTGCCTGCGTTCAAACAAAAAACCCAAAATAAACCAGGTAAAGCTGAATTTTTGATGGAATCTATTGTTTGTTATGCTCACTTGGAAAGATGTTTATGAAGAATAATTTTCAGCAGTTTAATGGAAATGAAATACTCTTCCTCTCCTGTTTTCTGAGCTGCTGATGACAAAAATTCAAGTTGACAAGGCTTTGTATTAACATCAAAAACCCATTTATTTTTATTTGCATTGGTGTGATTTGGATACTTATGAAGTTTGACTGATAGCTTTTGATCCATTTCCTCAACATGCAAAAAGAATAGGAAACCAATTTCTGCCGCATAATGTTATTCACAACCTGAGCACCACACTGCAATATTTGTTTTTCTATTGTCACCATGACGTGTATGACAGTGATGCCTTCATATCTCGCAATAACATTGTAAGATTGTTTTATGTGACAGCTCACATAATTTAATATTGAGGAAACTGTTCCCTTTCACACACAAAAGCTTATTAAAGAAAGAATCTTTGGCAACATTTTACTTAAAGTCCCCTATTTAGCATTCATAAAGTACATTTAATAAATGATTTATAACATACTTTAATGTAGTGGTACGCAA
Source organism: Micropterus dolomieu (assembly GCF_021292245.1). Lineage (NCBI taxonomy): Eukaryota > Metazoa > Chordata > Actinopteri > Centrarchiformes > Centrarchidae > Micropterus > Micropterus dolomieu. The sequence continues at coordinate 15,068,564 of NC_060162.1, read as the reverse complement.
ATTTAAGGGTTTATTAATATATTTGTCAACAACTACAATTCATCATGTGGGCACCCATAAGTGGATGCTGGTATATAAACACAGAATGGATGAATATAGTAAAACATTATGTATAATAATATAAAACATGTCCTGATAGGAGAAGTTACAATTGTTGACAACAGACAATTGCTGATATTGTAAAGAAAGAAACACTTCAACATGCCCTTATAGTATAAGCTAAATAGGGAGAATGAAAGTGTTACCAAATCTTCTTGTGATAAACCATCACCATCTGTGTTGCCTCAGAAGTTTTTTGTCATTTTTAACATTAAAACTGCAGAAAACTTTTAATTTCAATGAATCCAAATGAGAGCATGAAAATGTATGACCCACATTTATAAGGTGTGTTATACATTAATGTAAATGGATCTGAAATATGATTCAGTAGCCAGTTTTGTTTAGATGCTGCTAATTATTTTCATAAGTTTAGAGGTGACCCCGTTCTAAAAATCAAAGCTGAGAATTGAGAAAGAAATAATTACAGGATCTCATGAAAAGCTGAAAAAATATCTTCTTTCTAAAAAGAAATGTTTTATCTGAGTCTTGGATTTCACAGCGTAAGAACTTTTGTCTGACAATGCTTATATTGTCGTCTTAATCTTGTTGCTCATTCTAGTGCAATAAATCAGGAAAGAAAAAAATCAGCTTTTTTCAGTATGCTTTTGAATTGTTAGCATACAAAAGAAAAGAAAGATGCACTTTTATCTTTTTTTTTTTTGCCCTTGGTTTGTCAATAATAAGGGATTGCAGCGGTGTGGACGGGGCATGCTCTGATCTCCAGACAGAAAGAAATCAATTTCAGAGTACAAGCAGTTCAGAGACAGGCAAAGACAAAACTAAGTTACAGTATAAGACAGTAAGGTTGTAAGGTTTAAAAGTTTGTTAGGGAAGTTTTGGAAATATAAAGGTCACTATATCATGATCGACTTAATTAGGATTTTAAAAATCTATCAAAACTAAACAAAAAAGCAAAGTAACACAAATGGTCTTTCCCCAACAACTTGCTCCATCTCCTCTGGGGGGATCCCTCATCTCTCCCAGGCCACATGGGAAATGTATTCCCTCAAGTGTGTCCTGGGTCTGTTCTGGTGTGTCTTCCCAGTTGGTCATGCCTGACGACACCTCCAAACAGAGCCTGACATTTTCATGAGATGCCTGAACCACCTCAGCTGGCTCCTCACAACACAAAGGAGCAGTGGTTCAAAGCTGAGATTTTCAAGAATCACTGAGCTTTCTTTAACATACAGGGAGACCAGCCATCCAGCAGAGAAACCCCATCAAAGCCCCGCGTATTTGCAATCTCATTCTTTCTGTCACTATGCAAAGCATGTGACCGCAGGTGAAGATTTGAATGAGGACTGAATGATAAATTGAAAGTTTTACTTAATAACTCAGCTCTCACCTTACCACTACATGCTCATACAAAGCCTTGCCAGCCGATGCCCCTAACTGATGATTAATCTCACAATCCTTTGTATCACTCTACAATACCTCACCTGGATTGTTCCATTTTTGGCAGCTGCTCCCTCCTCACCTAGATTAAGAAATCCACCCTCTTCTGCATCATCATTCAGCTTCAAACCTCTCCACTGAACACCAAAGGTCACAGTCCGATGAAGCAAAAGGGAGAATCATCTGCAAAACGCCAAAATGTCAAGTGGCCCACATTTTCATTTGCATAAAATGTTTATTTGGTCTCAGTTGTTATTATTATTTAAATTATTTAGCACACTGATTTAATTAAAAAACATGTCTACCCAAGTGTACATGTTTCAGCAAAGTGAGTCTGAATTGAATTACTAAGCGCCATCCCTAGTTACTGTTGCTAGGCCTGTCCACTGTTGCCAATTTAGAAAATATCTTGATTGATAGATCTGGTGACTTTTAAGACCTCTTTAGAGTTTACTCCAGTGTCTGCATCTTCTCTATTCGTGACACTTCAATTCTGCATTCTATACAACAGTCTTCATAAATGGTGAATATTGAGGTGATAACAGTGGCTTGAAAAATATTATTGATTGACATTGATATCTGCAGTAAAGTTTAGATTTACTTTTTTAAAATTTGTTTTTAAAATCTTATATGCATGTAAATAGTTATGTACAATGACATTGCTGATGATATCATCTAGTGACATCTAGTGACATTTTCAGCAGGCTTTAGCTACTTTCCATTAAAAATAGTTGGCGACAAGGGCCAGTCAACCTTTCTACTTTTGTAGGGCATGAGCCTGGACTCAAACTTGTGACCTTGGGCATTGGAGGTGGACACGTTAACAAGGAGTCTGTTGCTGGCAGATTTTATCGGCTGCAGCTAGTTAATTAATTAAGTTATTGTTAGCTTCATGAGTTGGTTCAAAAGACACAGTTGGTTAATGATGTGCTTCTTGGTCTTGGAAGTAATGCTCGGGTTCTACTGTAGCTAGTTTGCTTGGCATGCTAACGTTTGGACCTTACATTACAGCAAACACACTGTTTAATCAATTTCTTACACTTTTGTTCTTTTGTGTGTTCTTTGGTTTTGGAATGGCTGAAGAAAAAGACACCACTGACCAGTATTTGTAAATGGAGTGTATCTCTCTCACTACAGCTCGATGCACACAGCTTCAACATGTGGAGAAATCCAAAGCTTCACAGACCTGCCATTATGTGTTACGGTTGCTGAGGTATGATTGTATGTCTTTCCTTGTTATAGTGTTTCACGTCAGTTACAGTAAACCAGAGAAGAAACTGATCTGGGTTTGTTCTGCTACTAACTGTGAAAATTTAGCAATGTACCTGCTCTTCCTGTGTAAAGCTTCAGAAAAAACAAGTGTGCTGGTTACTGTGGCATAGTGCTTGAACATGTCCTTACAATGGATCACCTTATAGGCCACTATATCTGTTTCTTGGGGCAGGGCATGTTGGCCTTGTTGTTAAGCTGGCACTTCATGATCAGTGTGTGAAAGTTATGTTGAGCTATAACATTTAACACAGTAATGTCTTATTTGCTAACTCAGCTCAACATGAAGTGCATGAAATTTATGTTTTGTGGCCTATAACGTCGTGTAAGTGGCACAAAATGGACTGTTTCCCAGTGATATCATGGTGATGGAATAATAATATGCAAAGGTCATATGTGGAAACACTGATAATGGCATCCATATTGTTCCATTAAGAACCTTGCAGTTGCAGAACACAAGTATTCAAGTCAATTGCTCTGACCTTATGTAATCAAAGTCTAACAGAAGTGTTTATGAACTTTATGGATCTGAATGCCAACATATTGACTAGTTTGCTGAGATGTCCTAGAAATTCAAATCTTGAACTCAAGTTTAAATTAAAAGAACAACAACACATGATCCCAAAGAGCCCAATGATGTAAATATGTTAGAAAAATTACAGGGAAACATGCATACAATGATAATAAGTAGTGTAGAAATGTAGAATTCTTCATTTGAAGTAATTGTACAGCTAAAAAAATGCCATCTTGGATATACAGTACGTGATATGCATTTATTTTGATATCAAATGCAAGGACAGCTGTTCAAACCTTAAGAGAGAGAATTTTGAGTAGATATGGGGCATCGCAGTGGTGGTAGACTAGATACTGCAGATGAATATGTGATGATTGGATGGAGCACAGGAGCCTGTGATTATAAATTACAGTCAACCCATCTGGACCAGGTTCTGTCTTGCTCTGATTTGATTACTGATTTTAAACTAGACCAGTGTTGTTGATTTTTTAAATATTCAATACTTTGGTCCCCTTCTTGTTGAATGTGACCCCTAGTTGCTCTTGAAGAGTGCAACCTTTGATCTATATAGCAATTTACTTACAGCAGTTACTTTAGTTATAAAAGGACAAAAAACATTGCCCTGGATATTCAAAAACTTTAAAGCTGCGAAACAGTTTTTGCTGTAGGTTAATCTACTGCAAGCTTGGAGGATTACAGATGTTCATACCTCATAGGGTCTGATCAAACACGGGCTCTGGGGTCTTGGATTAGGGTTGAGAACTGCTGTTAGCTGTTATACTAAGGTGAGAAACCTGACAAATAACTTAAATAAAATCTCTGTTTCCCATGACATATGCTGCTGGTCCCCAGCAGAGAAAATCTCATGATGTTGGTAACCCCAACCTTTCTCTTGCAGCAGGTCAAAGTCCCTTTTTGTCCAAGCTGTATTCTCATTTAGTTGGCAGATTGTGCCGATTTGCTGCATCTTCAATGTACTATTCTTGCAGTGTTTACCAATATAGTGTCATACATATAGGTATGTAGTAGTATATATACAATGGGAATGTAATGATGTTAGAAAAGTAATTACATCTATTTGATTAATATTTAATGCACTAACAAAACTAACACACAATGTCAGTTAAAAAGGCACATCATAAAAACACACCATCCTATTCAATTAATTTCAATAATACTTCTGAAGGTTGATGCTGTATCTGTGTAATATTCCATTTTACATTGCTTTTCTTAAAAAACACCTATCCCTCCTGTTCTGAGTGCACAGTTCTTTGTATTTGACCTAAGCTTACATAAAAATGCATTGTCATGAGCCAAGGTCAGTGCTGTGTTGGCAAACCTAAAGAGTTCCTCAGCCATACCTGTCAGTAAATACAATATTTACCTGTATTTTTACAGACATGTAGAATTACAAATAAGGTTTTGGGTATCAGGATAATTTGTCTTATTTTAAAGAACAAAATGATAGTCGTGCCAAACAATTACTAGTCATTGGGTTATTTTTTTAATTGGCAGATTGCATCAAACTAAACCTACAACATTCTGTAACTAAGCAAATCTGATGCATGCAGCTGTTTATATAGTACTGTTTAAATATACTATTGTTTTAAATAAAAGAAGTAGGTGTTGAAGACATTGGTGATGATGAATCATCACCATAATTTATTAGGTGTTCGTTAAAACACATGTGACACAAAGTATCATTGTCTGTCTTCATCCTGAACAATTCCTGCTTGTGCAGCTCCCTGAAGGCAGCTTCAAAAGAGTTTTGGCCATCATGGGAGTTTCAACCGGTTTCATCCTAGTCTTCCTGTTACTCTTTGTTGTTTGCTGTTGCATTGGGGACAGGAAGCATTCCACGGATACAACAGCTCTATAGTTTGAGGGGACACCAGTTAACTTTTAAATAAAAAAAATAATAATATGGCTACTTGTGACTGGGTTCAGGCTCAGAAATTAAGATGCGAAAGGGCAGTGGTTGTGTGAAAAAAAATGGGTTTCCTGGTGCTTAGAAAATGATAAAGCCACCCTGGATCTGTGCCCAGTTAATGCAAGCACTGTACGGAACAAATGCTGTGTTGTATGCTCACCTTGACGAAATTATTTGACTAGTCAGCGAATTGGTTCACCTGAAAGATGCTGACTCTTCTTTGAAAGCTGAGAAGTATTATTTGTGACCTGTGTCTCCTCCTTTTCCCCCTTCTATTCACTTCCCTACACTGCGTGAAGAGGCTTGACGTGCAGTGCTTCAACAGGAAGGATGGGCTCTCGAGCAGCTACATTATGCCATCCGAGGCTCAGCCTCTCCCCAGGTCCCTGCTTAGCGCTCAGAAAGGACCTGTTGTGTAGAGATACGGGCCTGTGTCATGCTGTGCTGAGGTACGGCGGTGATCAGCTGTAATGTTTACCTGCTGCAGTGCAGTCAAGGTCAGTGGATTGTGATGGCTGAAGCCCAATTCTAGGGCATCATTTGAGAAATGTGTGAAGGGAGGAGCTGTTGAGTGTTAATCATACACACAGACTGGGTTGTGTCTGCTATTTCACCCAACATCTTTTTGAACCGCAGACCAGGATGGATGGGGCGGTTCTCGGGCAGGCTTGACAGGAAGTGTGTGTTACAGTGATTAGGTCCCATGAGTCTTCTTGGCAGATGTGTGTGCCATTGTTGGGCTGTAGAGCTGTGTTAGGAGAGCTAAATAGAAGGTTATGCAAACCTAACTTCTATCAGCACATCTACAGCCATCTACTGGGCTCATCTGTGGTTAGCTCAGCATATACATGTGGTATATATATGTGGTTTAGGATACAAAATCATGAAGAAGAGGGTCAGATGTATTGAGTCCCTTTAGAGAGCGTCACCTGTGTCGATCGACCCAGGCTAACCTTCGCTGTCATTGCCGTCTGACATCTGCTGTGTTCTTGCTGCAAATACAGATTTTAATTGTTTATCAGGGTCATTATTATTCAGTCACAGTCTGTTACGCCGGCAGTAGATCCATTATAGGGTAGCAGTAGGGTAATCAATCACAGTGTGTCGGGCAGCAACACTTGACACATGACATCTAAAATCCAAAAACACAAAAACCACATTCGCAGCTCTTCTGGTGCTTTGAAGCTTTTCCAAATCAGTTTCAAGAAGAAGCTTCAAGGAGAAATTTGCAGTGATCTTCAAATCATAGCTCCCTTTCATGCAGTATGGCATTACATCTGGCCAATCAGATTTGGGCAGCTGGAAGATTCAGCTGATACAGAAAGCAACTTCTATGCTACTACACTATATGTTTGCATGTGTGTACCGCCATGAGCAAACAGGAACTTTCATTCATTAAAATTCACTAAACGATCAAATTTGCCTCTCTCGTCTTTACCAAACTCTGCATTTCTTCAATCAGGCCACATTTAACCAGCACACATTGAAATTCTGCACACCCACCCAGGCGTCTTCAATAATTCTGGCTGATTAGACCTCCTCTCAGGTTCAAGTTGGGTGGCATTGTAATGAAATTTACATGAGGTCACCAGTGTGCTAATAAGAACAATAAAGAAGGAAATCTTTTTTTGCACTATAGACACATTGTTTTGGTTCGCCAGTCTGTATAGTGCTATATAAATAAATTTGCTTGCTTGCTATAGTTGTTGCCAAATGACTCTCAATACTGTGTGCGGATCATATTATGGTGTTATAGTATTGTGCCATACCATGCAGAATTGTATGGCTTTGCATTCTCATTGTTCATAGTCTATATAAATTGCATTAAATATAATGCTGTGTCTTAATATAATGTCTGATTGTAATGTATTATTCTATCTTAATGTATTATTTAAAAAATAATACAAGACAAAGTTGTTCCAAGCAGGTCTAATAAAATGAACATGGGGTAAAAGAGATGTCAGTCAATGTATACGCTCTGAAATCATTCAATATCCACAATGTAGTCCACTAGATAGCTGTCCAAATGTTTAATAAGAAATATTATACCTTATATAATAAATTTGACCCACAATGCAATAGTGGTACAATCATTGGTCACTAACCAAGATTCATCTGCATCATGTATTGCATGACAATTTTGTTTAGATGGCTGTCAGATTAGAGGAATGACCTGTGGAGCGTATGACATTGTTTTGATCTTGTAAGCTGAATAATTTCAGACAAAGGCATGATTCTTAGAAGAATAAGTGGCAACACGTGTGGGTGGATCATGATCTGTATTGACAAACCAAGAGCAAAAAACAGGAAATAAATAAAAAATCATAAAGCCCCATTTTAAACTGAAATGCTTTATCATGTCAGGTTATCTATAGTTTCAATCAGGAGAGACTTGATTTGAGTGAACAATAATAACTTCTTGACTTGTGTACAATGAATATGAGAATTGTGAAAGTCTTTCGTGATTAGACCCCATCCTGATGATATGAAATTAAAGGGGTTATTGACCCGTAGACATAGAGAACTCCCCGCCAACGGAATCTAGACACTGGTGGTGGTCATGAAGAAATGCTGAAGATCTGGACGTGATGCGGAATAGACTTCTGTTGAGTTTGAACTGAGCCTGGATTTGATGAGCAGGAGATGAATGGGGTGGAGTTGTCATAATGTCGGACCATTAGGGACTCAAAGGCAGACTCGACACAGTTCTGGAGAGAAACAAAGGGTTTTATTGGAATGTACTACAGAAGGCTGGGTAATGTGTCTTCAGGTGAGTAGAGTGGCAGGCACGGAGAGGGGTTTGTCCACGCGGGTTGAAAGAGTGTGGCGTTGCAAGGTATCTCCAGATGGGAAGTGATCCTGAACACAGGGAAACAGTTAGTCCAAGGTGCACACAGAAAACACAAAAGAATCTTACTAGAGAAGTATGTTGGCCTTGACACATATACCATGTGTGGTTTACTGACAATCTGGAAGAAGAATGGAGGACTGGGGTTGATATACTGCAGGAGCTTGATAAGTAGGATGAGGATTAGGTGCTTGGCAGCAGGAGCCAGAGAGTGTAGCCACGCCCATACAAACACAGAGAAGGACAGGAAGAACAGACAGAAAACACAGGGAAGAGGGAAAACAAAAACACAAGGTAGTGGGGGATACTGCAGTACCACACCATAACAGGAGGAGGGCTGAAGCGATTTTGTACTGAAAAGACAGCTGACAGCAGCAGAGAGCAGAAAGGATTTTAAAGTTTGACAGTGGCTAAGGCTCATTGTGATTGTGGCAAAATCTGACTGGTAAACTAAAGAGTGAACACTCATCCCTGAGAGAGAGTTTGAGAATGAATGAAGCTTAAGATATGCTGCGTTCCACTTGGAAAGTCGGAATTTTCTGGTTCCCAGTTGGAAATTTCAACTTGAACTCCCCATCCCCTTAAGTCGGATTTCGGACATGGAAAGCCTGGAAAATGTCACCAATCCTGACCTCAAAATCTAATAAGGCTGCTCCGAGCATCAACAGTAAGTGAAAACTGTAGTAATTTACTGTTTATTGCACTTCTGTATTATTTGTGTTTCATTAAATTAGTTGTGCACACAGTACTGTATAACTTATATCTGTAGACATGTTGCCACGGCATTTGAATGCGCAAAATACCGCATAATGTTCCGAAAGAGCAAGCACAACAAAGGTTTTCCTGGAGGCATCCATCTTAGTTTTCTGTCTTGATGTCCTGGAACCAACTGGAACGCTGTCAACTCGGTTGTGACGTCATTCCCAGCTCCAACTTCCAACTTCCACTGTAAATGGAACGCAACAATAGTCTCCCTGGTTGAACTTATGCTAACCTCATTAGAAACTTCTCAAGCATAAAGCTAGGGTATAGTATTTTCTGATAGGTTGACTAGCTGTATTTAAGCAAAATTTATATTCAGCTGCAAAAGACCACACAACTACGTTGTGCATCCCACAAACAATTTCCATTATCGGTAGGCAACAGCTTGAAAGTTTGATCCCTGTGATGCTCCGTCACATCAAAGGGAAGTAAATAAAGGGAAATCACAGCTGGTGGGTTATTGAGGAGACAAGTTGTTCTGCCGTGTTTACTGCTCAGTCAAACAAGTGACTGAGAAGGATTTCCTCTATAGTGACAGGCATCTTCTCCAAACTGTGTCGTTCCGTTTCTGTTTTTAGTTTTCCAAGGAAAGCTGAGAGAATGGCCCTTCATGTGTACAGCTGGAGAAAAACCTCTATGTAGTGTATAAAGTCAGAGCAGGATGTTTTATACATGTTTTATACATCAAGTTTCAATCTGGATTAACACCCCCTGCTGAATAAGATAGGTGTCTTTGTGGCATAATTAGTGTGAGTCATGAATAATTTGTCATTTTTCTCAAGGTGAGGAATTCTTTCAGATAAAGATAAACCCACAGAAGCATAACTGGGGGAGAAAAATAACAAACTTTGTCATTAGAATTAGAAATGCTTTGTTGGCCAAACTAGTTAGTTTACTAATTAGTTTTAAAATTTCCCTCAAGTATCATGAAATTATTTAGGATATAGGTTCTCACACCTCCGCATCACCACAGGATTGGCCTTACATTGCTTGCCTACTGCATTTAAATGTAGAATACGGTTAATTGGGAAACATCTTTGCACTCTATATCAGCAAAAATTACACAATAACAAAGGTTGTGGGAATTTATGTAGAAACCCAGTGAGAAAAGCTTGAAGTTTAATTCAACTAATGCAGCTATTCCCTCTCTGTTAACCTCCTTCCTCTTGGTTAATTAACTAAATGATCAACAGCTGACGCCAAGAACAAGGTCAAGTTCTGTTTCCCTCAATTTATGAAAAGCAAAGGATTAGGGCCTGGAACAGAATATATCAACATGTTTGGTCTGAGACATTTTTGTGTGTTTAGTTAGTAGCAAGCTTTTATTAGAATCTTTAATAAAAGCCTGCATGTCAAGTTCTTAATTTCAACTGCTAATTTAATTTAATTATGTGAAAGGGTTTTGTCCACATGCCAATATTTGCTTTTTGTAAATAGAGAAAGCTATAGGAAAACACATTTGTTTATGGTTATACAACCAGTTTGTCTAAAGGCGTTTTTATTACTTTATCAATTTCTAATGCTAGTATTGGTTGCTTTTTTAAATGTATCTGATGTTTAATACTGTATTGACTTACATTAACTAATCATCAATTCAAATAGATTTTGTTTTTGCCTTCACCGCCCATTTGAGCCCAATCACAGTACACTGTTTTTCTAAAGCTAGGAATTTGATGAGTTCCCATGAAGCAGAAAGTAGTCAATCAAAATCTGATTCTGTCATGGTCCGGCTGTGCCTTTCCCTTTTCCTGTTGTGTTCAGCTGCTCTCCCCATCCTTGGTGTTACTTGTCAGTCCCCTGTCTGTGGTATCGCTGTCTGTGAGTGTTGGTGTGTGTGGCGTGCCAATCATCCTCCTCCTGCTGCAATCACCTACACCTGTGTCCCATCCACTAATCAGACTCTGGGTTATATCAGCCCCGACTCTTCGCGAGCTCATTCAGTGTGGTAGGCCTATGTTACAGTCAAAGGCTGTAGTTGTGCTATCTTTTTTCTGTTGCTTTTTGCTTGTGCTGACCTTGTTTTTACTGATCCTCTGATTCATTCATTCTTTCCTAGATTCCATTTGCACACTTGCCTGGTGCTTGCCCAGCTCAATCTGTCTGCCCTGCTCTCACGTGGAACTCAGGACCCCTCACTTATAATTTAATTTATCATTCCTGAAATAAACTTTTATCTTTTATCTGCTTTTGGGTCCAGTAACTATCAAAACCAACAGATTCTGGCACAATGCAGAGACAACCACATAAACATGGAAACTAACAGAAAGAATGAGCAAGTTGTCAAATCTGCATTCTGCCTACAGTGATTTTAACCACAATGACTTAAAGGTAACACAAATAGAGTTTAAAACTTTTTAAATACCTCATTGTGGTGTTTTTAGTAATTTGTTGCAAAGATGAGTTGAACCAAGTTTTGTTACCACCATGTCCACATATGCATGTAAACCAGCCTGAATGGAATATTCCATAATAATCAAGTGTGTAAATAAGCTGTGGTGGCAGCAAATCATCCGCATAAACATGACAGATGGACTGAGAGGAGAGGTACTGACCCTCTCGCTTGTTTGGAAGGAAACCACACCGATGTGGCAGAAAACAGAATTCTGATTAAGTTACTGGGCAGAGGAGACCATATACAAACACTGGCTGGTTTTGCTTATCCTATCAGACTTTGTCCATTTCAGTTAGTCACAACTAATTTAAAAACATACGGAATTGACTGAACAAATGGTGATGAATCCATCAATTCAGAAAAACTTGAGGTGAATTGAAAGAAAATCTTTAAAAGACAGATGTCATCTGCTTCATAGCGCCCACTGAACACGAATAAAAACATTTTAAAGAGAATGTATGCATTTTCTGACAATTTCATATGCATTTAATTTTATTTTGCTATCATTGATGGTCTTATTCATGAGTCTAAAGCCCTTGACTTTGGGGGGAAGATGGTTATCTGAAGGCTCAAAATGAGCTGCATCACACTGACTCTGGTTTTAAAATGCCTCAAGAAGGACAATGGATTCTTTTTGTGGAGATGGACTGTCTTGAACCTTCAATGTCTTTGTTCATTGGCACTTTGAGAAATGAAAACAAATGACCTCAAGTTGCAGTATCTGGGTGTCCTGACTCCAAAACACAATACAATATGAATCCCGCTACACATGTGCAATCTACAATGACTGCAACACACAATCTACGAGATTATAAAAGCAGCCATTCCTGGAAACTGATCTCTCAATGTGATGTCTGAGCTCATGTGCACAGAGGAGATTAATATGGCCTTTGCGTTGAAAGACCAGGCTGTTCATGAGAAGTGTTTTAATAGCCCTGATATATCTAAATCAGACAGCTGCTGTCTGCACATAAATCTTCCTACTTCGATAGAACAATGCCTCTTCTTAATTGGCAGGGCAGTATGGGGAGAATGTAATCACCTGCAGGTTTCTCAATAAAAACTACACATTGTTTCATTCCTGAGAGGCGGACAGGATATGTGACTGAGTGAGCCGTTTAGGGATTTACATTTTTTAAGTTAAAGATATGATAAATCTGGAGATAATAGAAGAACATGTTGGCAAGCTGTTAGAGAAAAGGCATGAAAACCAAAAGGGGAAATAAAGAGAAAATTAGAGACTGAGAGACATTACAGATCTAATGGCTTATCCAGAATGGAGTTTCACCATTGTTATTCATAGAATCGCATGCTTGGATTAGGAGAGGTTTCTCACCCACATAACATTCTCAAGGCCTGAAATTGGCACTTAATTCAAAGACAGTGCAATGAGATCTGGCATGATTAGAAATAAAAACAGCACTGGCACAGCCTGGTAAGGAACTGGATGGTATAAAGACACATTTAGTAATTTCAGAAAGGCATGGGAATGAAAATTACAACCCAAGTAATGTGTTTTATTGAATTTCTTTGCATTTTAATCTCATTACCACATTTTGCTTTTTTGCATATGCTGTATAATTCCTACTTTTTCCAAAAACTTCTTTAATATTTGTTTACTTTTTGCCAGTATTTGAGAACTAAAAGTAGAGACAGAATGAAACACTGGGAGAGCAGAGAATGAAAACTAAAACTGATGCAACAAACCTGGGCCAGATTCAAACCCACGTTACGGTTTAATGGTTTGTACTTCAGCCCAGTGAGCCACACAGTACCCCTTGAAATAAAAACACTGTAATCACCTGCTGGACCAAGCCGGTTTCTACCTACCTGTTCCTGACATATGATTCACTGCAACCTTAGATCCTGCAGCAACAAGCTAGAACTACTTAGTTTATATTAATATGCACATTGGAAATGTGCTACAAAAGTACAATTTGGTTTAACCTCTCACTGGAGTGAACATTTTAGCTGCAAAGCATGCGTAAGCTGTATTATAAAAAATGCCAGACTTGTAGGAAAAGAAGTTTGAAGTTATCTCTGCATTTCTGCATATCCACCTCATCGTGCTGTAAACCTGCCCATCTGAAATAAATCTTAGTTTCAATATAACATGAGTTTGCTTCTTTTGAGAGGATGGATTAGTGTGTGAGTCAATCCAGAGAGTTACACGACTGAGTCTATAAAGCTCAAACACAACCAGATAATCTTTGCTGACCACAAGTTCTGGCAAAGCATCTCATCCCCCTGTAGGTACCGATGGCCTGTGTCCTATCAGGAACAGTTCTTGTCCGGAGGCATGTTCCAGAGATAACAGACCCACATGAGAGCAGGGACAATAAGCAGATGAAAGGTCCGGGAGGAGCTGAATAAACACTGAACTAAAAAATATTGAATTTGTTGAACAAACTCATAGAAACCCTATTACACATGTAGAAAAGTCTGAAGCTATACCGCACATAAACCAAATTAATTATTCAATACCTTTACAAGAGCTTCATAGATAAAGATGAATTTCTGTGTATTGTTCAGTTTACACGTGTCTCTCTGTTAAAAATTATCAGATCGACATCTTGCTAACACTGCTCCACTGTGCAAGACATTGCCCATTGCACACGTGCCTCTGCAAAACTGCTTTGATCTCGTGCTCCCAAGAGCACAAGATTAAATGAACAGAAGTGGAAAAAAGTCATGTAGCATTAACTCTTGGCAGAGAAACACATGGAAGATGAAAATAATACTGTTTATTTAGTAGTTAAGAACTGCATAGAAATGCATGTTTACTCACAGTGAGTGTTAAAAACACAAAGAGCATAATTTCAATCCTGTTCCTGACTGCAGCAAAAATATTTATAAGTAAATAAACTCTTGGCTTGGAAATTAACACAGAAAACCATCCATGCATAAATACATAAATGCATAAATTGTCTTGCAATAAATTCAATACAAACTTCCTTAAGTAATCTTCATATAAATAAATAATAATATAAATAAGCCCTCACCTCATTCAAAGCTGATACATTTGTCTCCTGTTCGTAATTTGGAAAAACAATGTTAGACTGCTGCATCTGCTTTGCCTGTGTGTCTACTGTCTGGACTAGCACTATCGGGATTTCCCATCCTGTTTCACTGTGGTAATTGAAACTGTGCAGGTGTGAGGCCCAGTGCACGGGGACTTCATTAGTGAAGAGAGATGTTTTAGCTGACCCATTTTCAGAATACCCTGAGTGCCACACAGAGCTTTTTTGACATCGCAGCTCCTATTTTGACATAATAGAGGAAGGGTGTTTAATTTATTGCTATGGCATGTGAATCCATAGAGAGTGTCTCTGGGTCATTTCCAGACCACTAGGACTCCCTAGCCCAAGGTGAAGTTCAGCACTTCTGGTGATCAATCTTAAATGTTTCTCTTTTAAACAGTGTCAAAGTCCCAGTATAGCTTTTTGCCCAAATCATCCAAATCTCCTATAATGCAAATGTGATGAATTCATTAAACTGTTTTTTGTTTGATTATCTTGCAAAAACATCATATGAGGATGCGGATGGAAAACGCAGAGCTTCACTGTTACAGTCAAGCTGAGACAGACAGATGTGGATCTCCCTGATGATAGATAGATAGATTGATGCAGACGAGCGCAAGGAATTGTCTAGTTTGGAAATCACTTTGCTGCAAACTGACTGTCCACTCACTGGAAGGAAGCAGCCAGGCATGAGTGGAATATCAAGTGTTAGACGGACGGCAATCACTGTTACTATTCCTGTACGTACAATACAAACTCATGAAAGAATTTCAGTAATTGGTTATTGTTTACCTGCACAGAGGAATAAACCAATTGACAATGACCTTGTGTTTGTTCTGTTTTATGTGCAGCAATACATGCATGAATAACTCTTCTGTTTACATTAACAAGAACAATATTAAACCAGATCTAAATAAATATAAAATTGTTGACTTGATAATGATCGCCTTTGGTATGTTTGCCTGTCACAGCATAATCAAATTATCTCTGAAGTGAAACTGTTTGTCTGCACTAGTTAAGGGAAGCTGTTTACTGCAAAATTTCCCAACTTGCTGTTCAACTGCCCTTGAGAATACACACTGAGACAGAAGTGTTGCATCAAATAAGTAGATTGCATTTGTTGTTAAGAATCTTTGGTTAAAATGAAGAAGCTCTCCAATTTATGACAATATGGAGCATTTGGGGAGAGAGTTGGGTACGTGACAGTAACTTTCAGGTGTGCAGGCTTACCAAGAGTGCAATTAATTGTAGAATTTCCTTCCCTGTAACTCTCTTATTTAGGGGGAAATGTTGAGTTTACAGATACCTTCAACACAGAGATGTGTGGAAAATTAGTGATTTTCAGACAGTAGCTGTCAACTGTGACCAAAGAAGAACATTTTGAAGCCTATGACTTGTTTTGGCAAGCAACGATTATGATGCTGCTTCCTCTCCGATAAGATTGTCCTGGAGTTGTGTCCGATCCTTAATGAGTAAGCAGTCGACAACTGGCACAGACGTAATGGGTCATGAAAAGCTCTGCGTCAACTAGGGAGGCAGATTTTGATTCATCCCAAATCTGCACACCCAATTTACATTTCAAAAGGAAGCAATCCTTTTAATTTCCATGAAATTGGGTGTCTATTAGAGGGTGACTTAGATACATGGAATACACGAATCAGTCCAAGAGGATTCTGACTTGGAGGACATCACACATGGGAAATAACCATGCAGATTATTGATGTGTTAACCTCCTATCATTCATTTTTGTAACAGTAACAACATTACCCTCCAATTCTCAATAATCAGTAGTTTATTAGACAAATAAACATTTAAATACCGTGATCCTTGATATTGTCTTTTTGTAACCTTCATAACCACGGGTTTCAGCAGTAGACTTCAAAGAAAACTTTGATGTTTTATTAGGTCAGGATTTATAAAAATCATCTTTTTCTTATCAATCGTTCTCCAATTTGCACGTTTTTGTATAGCTAATGGTTTTGCAAATGCCCTCAGTGGCATGCTTACAGTTTTAATGGTAGCTGAAATGTACTATGATATTGCCTTTTACTTCTGTTGCCCAGGGATCATAGTCAGAATTATGTAACTTCTTATTCTGCTCAGATGGATCATCCTCTGATCTTTCCTGGGCAAGACAGAAGTATTTTGTGACCTAATTCTCCAAATACACAATTGAGCACTTGGATCAACGAATGTAGGTCAACATGCCACTTTATGGGTCAGTCCTGCTTAAGGGCTGGGCTGTAGGAAACGGTGTAGGAAATATTGTGCATTAGAAATTGACAAAAAGTTTGTTCTGACTACATTAGTATACTTTTTTTTTCAGAATACCGTAGGATGTTCATTTTCCATCCATTCCTTGTGATTCTACTGAGGACAGAGACATATTTCTTTCATTTTGAACAAAGACAATTGATGATACTCACAATCACTCAATCCTGTCTGCCTGAAATCTGTCTGTAAAATCTGTGCTCTAGAGGCTGATCTAAACACATTTGTTCTTGTATCAGAAGATATTCTTAAAGGAATAACTCTCACATGAAATTACCTCTCATGTGAATTCTTCTTTTTTTCCTTGAGACACTGTCACCACAAAACTGCTCAAAGAGGTCACAAATTTAGGTTTGCCCCAGTGTCTTGTCTCATAAATAGCTTAACCTCTGGCGCTGTTCCATCTCATTTTAGGCATGCTTAGTTTAGCTGAAAGCGTGCACAAATCTCTTATCTTTTTATCCAAAACGTTCAAGAAAGTGTCTAATCAGCTTTTTGACTTTGAAGTCATAGATTATTGTAACACAAGTTTCAGTGTGACATTTTGCCATGTCACAGTACTGAGCAATCCCTCTTAAAAATTCCTAGTGATCTACATTTTGGTAAATATGCCTATTCATTTTCTTGCTGAGAGTAAGATGAGGAAATTGGGACCACTGATGTCTATATGCTAAATATGAAACTGGAAGAAGCAGGCAATTAGCGTAGTTTAGCATAAAGACAGCAAATTTGCTTGCTTGGCTCCGTCCAAAGGGGTGGGCATCAAATTAATTTCACTCAATCGAATTTTTGTTTTTGCATCATGTACAAGATGTCTACATCTGATTACTACAAGCACAAAAAGGTCACTTTTAGTCAAAAAGTAACATAGATGATAGCTGGAAACAAAAGCTGTCTGGACAATACCTGGACACCTCTGTAAATGCACATGAATGTATAATTTAGATGTGCACCTGCCACACTTTACAGGACTGTTGCGCATCCAGGTGTTTCCCAATTTCAGGTAGCTAGCTGGCTAGGGTGACCAGACGTCCCGTTTTCTGGGGACAGTCCCCGGTTTTGGTGGCCTGTCCCCATCTGTAGCTGTCCCCGGAAATGTCCCTGTTTTAACTGTGTGTTAATCATAGACTGTATAAGGTGTTGACAGACCTGAAATCAGATTTTACGTGGCCAGAAAGACTGGACAGCAGAGCCGACAGGTGTCGTGCCGAAAAGTGATCGTCCGCAGTCTACAGCTGCTTTTATCTGGATCAAACAGACATAACGTGCAAATAAACATCACTTTATGTCCGTGGTAATAGCAAATGTATGTCTTTGTGATACTCTAACGTTTCTTTTAACAGAATAATCACAATTGTGACATGAGGCTAAGTGTTTGCAGTTTTTAGCGTAACTAGGCATGACATTTCCGTGATTATAGCCAATAATAGAAGCCTGTTGTTGCCGATGGATTATGTGTTTGGTAGGCCTATGTCTAATATCCTTATTTGTAAAACAGAATGTAGTCTATTATTAACATGACTGACTGTTGAATTATATATAAAATAAAGACATGATCTCTTTTTTTAATCATCCTTATGACTTATGACAATTGCTATGTACCAACCAATCCAGTAGCCTACTTTTTACCTGTTGAAATATCTTTAAATGGCCAATACAACCTATGTAATGCAGTATTCCACTTGTCAGAAAGTGACTGCAGCTTCTACTTACTGACTGAAACGTAGATTCTGCCTCAAAATGACTTGATTTCGTTCAGAAGTTATATTTGACAGATTATAATTCACCTAGTACTTTTTACCCCTTAAAATACCTTTTTAAATGGCCAAAACAACACATAAAATGAAGTATTCTACTTGCCAGAAAGTGATTGCAGCCTCTACTTATTGACTGAAATTATAAAACCAAAATTGTCCCCCCTTTTTACAGTATTTCATGTATAATGACATTATATTTTTTAATGACAAACTGACCACCAAACCAAAACTGTCCTCGGTTTTCATTCCAGAAATCTGGTCACCTTATAGCTGGCTCATTTGTCTCGTAGTGAATTTAACATTTGTATCTGCGAGAGGAAGAGACGATAAGATGAAAACGATAATTACACTGATCTCTTGGATTGGATCTGTGGTCATGGGAAGTGAAGCCGTGGCAATTGGCTGAGCAGTGTGAGAATTCTAAGTAGCTAGCGCTAACTACCAGGTGTCTGGAGATACTGGCTGATGAAAAGAAACACAAACAGAGCAGATTAATTAGTGCTCAGCATTTTCTGCTCTGTACGTGCTGTCCATAGCCACGTGGGATAACCAATAGCTACTTTTAAAATGTGCATAACAGTGTTTTCATATTCCTACTCAACCATCTTGCACATAAAGACCTTAAAAAGTTGTTCCAGTAATGTTCTATTCTTGATACATTGCGCAGGAAGAAAACATTTTTCAAATTGTAAATCATTCTATTGGCTAGTCCAAAAGTAACAAAATCTATCATCCCACACCTATAAATCTAACCACTAAACATATTATATATAGTTTGTTTAATCCATACAGAAAACAAAATTTGAAAATGTCAATTTGGTTTCAGTTTATATTAAACATATAATATAATATGTTAATTACACTTTAGAGGTGCTGAAAATATCAAATGATTCCTTGAAGAGTGGCTGGTATGTTGGACTCAACTCTTGACTGTTAGCTTGGCCACATCAGATGCCAAAGAAAAGGAGAGGAGCACAGTGTCTTGGAGAAAAGAAACCTGAAGATGTCAATGGACAGAGGGGACAGAAAACGCTGATGAAGAGGGATGACAGCAGAGTTAACAGGATGGAAACATGAATTCGTCTTGCTTGAAGGGCAAGAGTGTACAGAGGAAGGTGGGAAGAGATTGAACACAGCTACAGTGGAAGCAGAACGAGCTCAGCTAAAACAGAAGAGGTTAATCAAATGGTAATGCACACTAACATCTTTGTGGAGAATCCAGTGTTTTAATCTAAACAATGTTTCATTTTCCAATTATATCTCTATGACATAGACAGGGGATGTTGAAACAGAAATAAAGACAGCTTTAGAAAAGCAAGATCAAAGAAACCCAAATTACGCAATTACACAGCTAGTTAAAGAAAATGAATAGAAACAGTTCATTAGAAAGGTCATCTGTAACTCCAAAGCCATGACAAGCCTTTCTCTCTCTTGTTCTTAGAGTTTCTCTTCCTCAGACAGATTTTGAGAAAAACCATCAAAGACATGCCTGAGGTCAGAGGAGGCACAGGTGTTTCTGTTAACATCATTCCGATTCTGGGGAAAATAGAAGAACAGGGCTCAGCCATGCAGCTAAATCCTCACAGTCCAAAGACCACAATCTCTCTATAACAGTTTTTTAGTGTTGAGACAAGAGGGTTGTTACATACGGTATTACTAACACTAACACTGAAAATATTATTACTATCATGCTTTTCATAAAGCAACTTCTGTATATTTGGACAGCCTGGTTTCTTTGATAAAATGTTTTACAGCCGATGGGTAAACTAGTTAAGTCAGTGTCCTTTTTTTCCGTTTTTGCTCTTTTGTCTTTGATGAGATCTGCATCAAGAGGACGTGATTACTGACTATGATAAGTGGCTAAATTAAATATGGGGAATGTCCTTGTCTGGCCAAACAGCTAAGCAAGCCGTGGTGCTAATAGCCAGAGGAATACTTGCGATGTGAAAGGCAATTTAATGTTTTATGACTCATTTGTGAGAAGACAATACTTCAATACAATCATTTAAAGGCAATAAGCCAAAGATGAACATTAAACATGAACATTAAAGTCATTTAATCAAACATATCCTACAGCTGTCTTTGGTTCTTTTAGTTGTTGAAAACAAGCAGGCAAGGTGATTTATGCTGAGTCAGAAATGTTTTCAGTTGATGTTAACACAACACAAAGTTTGATGTTATAAAATATGGAATATTTTCATATTTCATAACTTTTCATGCTTGCTTACTATCACACTGTCATGACTTATGGGCCACTTCAATAGAACTGAGCCATCGTTAATTGTATTACTTATACCTGTGCTTTTCCAACTACAATTTTACTTATCAGCTGTGTCCCAAATCTGCACTACATACCAATTCTGCATAACAAAACACACACATTAGATTTTTGAGTGAGCTGTTGTTTTACACTATTTTCCCACAATGCACAGAGAAAATGGAGGAGCTGCTAGCAGCTGGAAAAAATAAAAACAGTTAGCAGTTAGCAGTGGCATTACAAAGTCACAGTTTGACAGACATTTGACAGAGCAAGTGCTGTATAATTTCCTGCTTTCTTGTACACTAACTGCAGTTAATGATTAGTATACTGCATGCAATTAGTGTGTAGCATAACATTAGGACAGAGCAAGTGTGTTTGGTATTTTTTCAGATATTTAGCACTTACAACACAAACATACAGAGGGGGAATGAAATGTTGGCTAAACTTTACAATAGTATCTATATATATATATATATATACTATTCTACTTTGTTGTTGGTCTTGTCAATCAGAAATTGCTGGAAAGGGTGTGATAAAGACTTTGTAAATTCTTTAATTCATCTTGTTTGTCCACAACTTCAGTGCACAACTTTCGTGATTTACCCACTGCTACTGGTTCTCTTTCTGTTTGTCAGCCACTAAGCGTTTCTGTTGTCCAACAGTTGTCTGCAGTGTGTTCCTGTTGTTCGTCGCACCTGCACACCAGTGGCCTGTACTACGAAGCGAGGTAACTGGCTTATCCGGGTAACTTCAGGAGTAACTTCGTGACGTCAGGTGTAACTTCCCGGTTAACCCGTACTAGGAAAGGTGGATAGGTGCTAACCGAGGTCTGTTGCCATGGCAATTTACGCTGCATCTCTAAACTGCTTCCAGCAGGTTTTGTTCGTGGTTAACTCGAGGTTACCCTGCACGGGGACTACACACCACATCTGTACTCAGTGTTAATGATGAGAAGTAAGATATTAATACACACCACTTCATAAAATAGCCTATGTTTAGATTTCATCCTGATTTGTTCCACTGCCGCTGCAATCAAGTTCTGAACACAACAGCATTAGGCTACGTTCAGACAGCGAGCCCTGCAGCCTCTGTGATTTTAGAGAGGAATCTTAATTAATTAATCTTAGATGCAGCCCATCTGCTGTCTATAATTGAATACTCCTAAGTGTTTTCTCATAGGATTTAGATTATTAATAGATTATTAGACTATTTTACGTGTCCAAAAATACGGAGCCAGGGTGAGGGTTAATAACCGAGAAAAAAAATCCTAGATTAAAGTGTGAAATTTACAAGAGCAAAAATCGGAAATTCCTTGAAATTAATGTCACAAAAAATTGTAAATCACTCTGGTGTTTTCTTCTGAATAGGCCCAATCCAAGGTCAAAGTCTGGTGCATGATAGTGATTGTGGGCTAAAATTTTCTCACTGCTAAATCTGATTACAAAGTTTAATATAACTTTCCAACGAGGTGCATACTACGTGGCAGACGTGTGTGTGTGTGTGTGTGTGTGTGTGTGTGTGTGTGTGATGTTGCAGCCTTGCAAAGTGAAGCATCTCTCATAAATGTGTGACTATAATGTCAGAGAATATTCAAGTTTGTACTTGTAGATGAATCTTGGAAATTAAATTTGCGGATTATTCCCCCTGTTCGCTCGCTACTTTTTTTCTATTACAATGGACCTTATGTCCAGTTGTACCTTTACATCTTAATCATGTTAGCCTACCCATAAAAGAACAGCCCATGCAATACATTATAGAGATTTGAACTACAACAAGAACACTGTAAATATAATTAGGCTACAAATTTACTCAATGAGATCCCAACAAGCCTCCCTGGCTATGTCGGCCGCCACAATATTAGATTTAACTTGACTTAACTTGTCTTTACATTCATATTTATCCTGACACTACCAACGTGCATTCCTCTGGAGAAATACGGAGCATGCGCCGTTGCGAAAAAACTCTGCCTGCACGGCCGAACACACCCCTTTTGTGCAAACGCGCACCAACTCCAATTAAGTTAACACTGGGTTAACACGGACTCAACTAACCAACATCTTATCCACCTTCGTAGTACCGTTTAACTCCAGTGTAGGCGGTCAGAGTTTGTCAACCCTGAGTTTACCTGATAACCCCGAGTTAACTCTGAGTAGGTTGAACTCCCTTCGTAGTACAGGCCACTGTCTGCCTGTGTGCTCTTTGAATCCACACCTTGTTTGCCATTGTTACAGTTATACACTAACAAAGGCTGCGGACACCCCTGGTAACTTCTGCCTTTTTGAGCTGGACATTGAGGACAACACACAGCTCACTGATCCTGCAGGAGAGATTTAGTAACAGCTGTAGACCTATGACACAGTGACTTTCATGAGCGATAAGGGCCTCCATAGGTAGCAATCTAAACAGGCATGTTTTGTTTATGTTCACCTTTCACTATTATGCTGTAGAGTTTGACTTGAAATCAGGCAGAGGAGACCAGGCTGCTGGCATATGGCCGCACCATTTGCTGAAATGAGGCCCCACTTGCATTTCTTGAGAAACACATTAGGTAATATGTTTTGGTCCCATAGATGGCAAAATGTAAAAAAGAGGAATATGGAAATGAAAAGCAAGAAGGAAGTTTCCCAAAGTGCTTACATATTTAAAAATTCAATTACAGGTTTAAATTTTCTGGTAAGTGTAGCAGGGCTGATTTGTATGTCACATTATCACACACTATTTGAAAAACATAACTGATTTCAGTCCATCTTGTGTAGAGGGATTAAGGCCATATTAAGTGTATGTACTGAAATGGGAGGTTTGGAAGGGGGTTGTATCCTGTCCACACAATCTTGCCTCATCAGTCCCCATCCTCCCTGTGATGTTGATACTGCACTTGTCTGATAATTGACCCTCAGGACAAATCTGTCAGGTCATAATGGAAGTGTTTGGGTAAGTGTTTGTTTTACAATCAAACTGATCTTCTTAAGAGGCATCTTAGTAACGCTTCTAACTGAATGACAGCCACCTCAATTGTCTGTTTTATAGTGGACATCCTGGCTGGAGGAAGGCAGTTATTGCGGCTTCCTTGGTTCTCGCAACCATTCAAGTTCGATGAGAGCATCTGCTGCTTAATTAAGAAATCCAGCCAGAGGATGTTCGTTCTCTGAAAATGTAGAAGCAGCAGTCTTAAAGGTACCCTGTGAAATTTTCATTGTAAACAAAGACGGTTTTGTTCATATTCAGCGTTTCCCAACAAAACACATTGTGTGTATCCTTCAGGCCTAACAAACATATTTAATGTATTTTCAAACCTCATAAAACATTTGCAAAAGCCTGTTTGTTTTTAACTCTGCAATGTTTGCATCAGCTCTTTTATTGGTGCACTGCTACCTTTTTACAACACATCAGCTCTACCACTTGACAGTATTACATCAAACCAGTGCTTTGACTGAACATGTGCTGGTAAAACAAACATGCAGACACTAGGTGCGTTTGAGATGACCATATACTTGAGAAAATGCCTAGGCTACTGTAAATAAAGGGCCACCACATTGAGTGAAAATATGACCTACAAGGGATTACTTCTTTTACAATAACAAACTCCTGAACTGAAGTGTTTTACTTGAAAACTATAGTGTAAACGGTGGCCATATGTAACAAGTGTGCTGCCAGAAGGACGAGATCAATTACATTGCATCCCCTTCAGAAGAGATGATGGATCTGAAGTTCTTAGAACAACGTCACAAATGCCATGTGTGTCAGTGAAGCCTTAAACCAATGAGGGTAAAATTCTGTCATCACAAAGGTGGTTCCCACTTGGTTGAAACGGAGGAGAGTAACTGCGTTCGCCAGACTCAAAAAACTCCAGCCACCTTGCTCCTGCGAGATTTTAATGTCATGTTTCTAACCAGCATGCTGTATGTTAAGACCAGTTTGCATCACGTTAAGTCAGCACTGCGAATTGCCATATGAAGACATTTGCGCTTAATACAGGGACATGCGCATAAATCATTGTGACATTGTCACATCTTGAATCATAGGCTGGTCCACCTTCTCTGTTTTCCAAGGACAAACTCCAGCAGTTTTCTACTCTCTTAGGCTGGTCCTTGGCCATCAGCTGACTGCACACAAGGCCTGCATGAAATGAGGCCAAAGGAAGGAACACTACTGACCCTGTACAAACTAACCATCTGTTCAAAAACCCTTGAGATGGTGCTGATTCTTCAAGATTAAAATCAAGAGGTGTTACCTGATGCACCCAGCCGTTGTGAAAGAGAAACCAAAGGGGCCAGCCACAGTGTTAGTCAAAGCCAGAATCTGTGAGCCAAAAATTACTTTTCTGCATGTCTTCTAGAGGCCATCACTGCCAAGTTGACCAGAAGATTATTAAATGTATCGCCTTCTATTGCCACCAGGGACCGAATAGCAAAGACTGAAGGATGTGTGGAGTAAACAGCTTTATTACTCCAGAGGCAACCGACCCAGAGAACTGTAAAATTGGTCACAGAAATGGTATTGATCTTACTTTTCAAAGAACTGTTGTGACTAGACTTGTAATGCTCCTTTTGTAACTGCTCCCTTTCTGCTCTGTCTCTCCTCCACTCTACCCGCTACATGTGATATTATTATACAGAGTGTGAGACAGAGGCTATTGTTGGATCTAGATTGAATGGCAGAGATTTAATTTGTACATAGTAATTGGCAAAAGTAAGTCACCTTGAAATGCCATAGCTTATAGAAATGTATTTGTTTTTAGCCAGTTTATTCATAGAAACCTCAAGAAACTCACCCTGAACAGCTTGTCAGTGAAGGAGATCCCTTTTCAAATATTAAACGTTTTCAAGTCATACAATTGTAAATGTACATGGGACTGCCCATTCACAGAGCAGGGTGACCTTGTAGGAAACAGGAATGGTCCTTTACATAGATCCCCACCTGGGCTGCACTGTAATGGAATGGGAGATGAGGAGGATGAGCCAGTGCAACCAGCTTGAGCAGACGATGACTGATTGTCTGGGGAAAGCTACCTAACATAATGCATTACCGCAACATAATTGACTTTAGTGCAAGACAAGATCCCCAAGGGCTAACAGTTTAGCCTCAAGGTCACCATTTTAGGCAGAACAGTAAGTGTGAGAAGGTTCGTGCCAGGCCGGACAAAGGAGAAAATACACAAAGACATACATTATTCTTGACCTTGCTCACAGCATGTAATAAAAAGCACGACTCTCTACATCTCACAACAACCGTGGATTCCATTTTAATGGAATCCTGACCTCCCAACACAATTCAAGAGCTTTTCCTGGATAGTAATATTTTATTACCAGGAGTTTGATCAATCTTTAGAGTACTGCTGCTGAGAGAGTTTACTAGACAAACAGTCTGTGAAATGCAGAAAACATACATACATCTTCCTGTGATACGATCATTCCATCAGGAAATGTGGTCGTGGAAGTTGTTTCTGTCATTTAACAGTCTGGCTTCAGTCTCTGGCCAAATGGCAACGTATTTAGTGTCATCACCCATCAAGCATCTGCCAGTCTGCTGTGCCTCTTACCCTGATTGATGGTCCCCCCCTGGTGTATAGTGAACAGCGAGCCATCCCACCAACGTGTCACTATCAGTGGTTAATGACCTGCTCAAAGGCTTCCATGACGAAAAACATAGCAAAAGTTAGCTGCATGTCTGCATTGACAATCACAAGCAATGCACTTTGAATGCACACACACACACAGTACATGCAAACAAATGGGTAAGCAACTTAATGTGATTATTGCAAAGTACGGTACATGCTACTCATGGTATTTATTTACATATGCATAGATAATTTCTATTATCCATGACAAGGGGAACTTTTTTAGCAGCGAAGTATATCCTGGCATTTTTATCTTGGGATTAGTGTGTGGTATAATAAATCTAGCAGGAGGCTTCATGTAGCTACTTATTTGTTTATGTTAAGTGAAAGCCACAGAGCTTTGTGTTGAAGGTTATTAACTGTTGTTAATGTTTCATTGATAGATTGGTTTCAAAGATGGACTCCAAATGCAGCCACTCAGAGTCCAATAACTTGTCCTGGTGGTAAAATGTTTATCGATGGAACAATCTATGCAATGACTTTTCTGTTGTGTGTGTGTGTGTGTGTGTGTGTGTGTGTGTGGGGGACAAAGACATTCTGCTTCAGCAGCGGTCCACAATGTAATGTTTCAGTCTGATACACTATAATAGTGTAAAAAGGAAGCTGAAAGTTTTACCAGGAAATAACAGAGAAATTGGTCTTCTCTAAAATCTTTAATCCCCAATGGCCAAGCCCTGTATCTGTCCCAGGGATACAGAGGAGGTACTGCCTGGATATTGTAATTAAAAAGAAAAGGCAATGATTCCATGCGATGTAGGAGCAATATCCAAGCAGTGTGAAATGACCTGAACAACTTGATGATTAGTTTTATTTAATACTGAATAACTGATACTACATACGTGTCTGGGAGAAAGGGTAAAACAAAAATAAAGACATATAATAAAAGAGCAGGAGAGAAGGTATTCTCTCTGAATGTTTCCCAAGAGACCTGTCTTTCACCAGGACCTTGCTATTAAACATGAAGGTACCCTTAGAGCTGTTTTCCACCTATTCAGGATGTTCTGTGTCTGCTGGGGTGGTGGGGGCAGCAGCCATGTTTTCCTGATTGTAGGATTAAATGGACAGGTTAAGGATAGCAGGCTAGAGATGCCATCGGCACTCCTCTAGACAACATGATGGCAGCTGTGCCAGTTGATGGTCTGTTTAACCACGTCTGGTGGCTTATATTTATTTTCTACTTGCCACCAAACTGATCTAATGTAACATGTTAATTGAACAGAACAGATGGACACATACAACAATGTAAAAATTCAATCCCCCAGATACAAGAACATGTTAAAGGGATGTTTTTCTTAGATGGCTCTAAAGCTGATGATACACGGGGCAACTTTTTGACCAATGTTGCTGGGCAATCTTGCTAGTGGCAAGTCTGGCTATGTTTTGAACAGATAGGGGCGGTGCGGGGCGGGTGGCGGAATGGTGGGGGAAGGGGATTACAGAAGTAATCTTTACTCATTATCATTGATGGCAACGTTGCCCTGCACAATTGCTCTAAATGTTGCTCCGTGTATCATCAGCTTAAGTGTCATTGCTCGTAGTGACAAACCACTCAGCTCTAGGGAGTGTTACCATGTCTTTTAACTCTTAACTTGTTGTTTTGGTTTTCTGCCATATCAACTTTAATGTTTTGGTCCACTCTCACTGCTATCATATCGTAAATTTTTGGCCACAGCAGCCAGCTGTTATCTCCAACAAATCTCTAAAAAACCCCACTGTACACACTACCTGCTCAGCACCAAACAGCAGAAAGACACAGTTAGCAATTTAGCAACTAAAGAGCCAGATATTTCCCTCAGCAGCTGGTAGAGACCAAAATCAGAGCTTAAAGTGAGTAAATATTGGACATACTGTCGCCAGGTATCCAGAACATAACTCCAAATGAATAATACTGTTGCTCCGTAACTGCTAGGTGTTTCAATAAGCAACTGTTTACTAGTCCACTAAAATAACTTAAAAGCTCAGAATTGTCAGTGTTGTGCTTACAGCTTGTGTCTTCTGCCCTCAAGTGGCCAATGACAACGTAGTAATATAGCAGTATGTCCAAAATTGGTTCACATATATCAGCTAGCTGAAACAGTGTTTTACATATAATAATTTCAAGAAAAGTGTTGTTGTTTGTACATATGTTATAAACACTTTGTTGATGATAATTGTCTAGAAAATAAAGGTGGGTTCTGTGTGTGCGCGGGCTCTGTAAATGGGAAATAAATAAATTGGCTTGCACACTGCCACACAATACTATTCCAACCATGATTTGTGTGTCTGGTAACATTAAATGACTTGTTCACAGATAGTTAGCCTACTTGCTAGTTTGCCAAGACACGCTGTTGTTGTAACATTAGCTGTAGTAGCATGAGAATTGCTGTTTGGAGCTGTTGTGCTCACTCTGGGGCTGTTTCTCTGCATGTTAGATATGCAGAAGCAACTGTCACAACAGTTTGTTAACCCACAACTTCGCAAATGTTACATTGCTTGCCTTGTTGTTGTTCGCTCTGTATCATGGTATTTATCATGGTGTTGGATTTCTCCAGAATCGCTTACTCAACCTTTAAAGCAGTACTATTTAAAGTAAAAACAATTAATATTTGTAAATGCCAAATTTTATGACATATGACATGAATTTAATAACATTATCAATTTCCTCTTAATCATCATGTCTGTAGACTATTGACTAAAGTACTGCTGTAAAATAGACATGTTTGGCCAGACTTTTTGTCTGTTGTCAGGGAATGCCAAACTTTAGTCTTCCCTCAGAAGGGCTGCTGGAAGGCGTGTTTACTGCTTCTAACATGGCCATCCACCAATCACAACTCAGTATTTAGGGGTCGCACCGTGAGTGCCCAATCCGATTTCTATGCCACCCTTAGTCAGTCCCCTGACATGCCCCCAGAGATATTCAGAAGGGTACAGCAATTGATGTCCTCATTATATTTTAATACATCAGTTGAATACATGATGATGTAAAAATTCAATAAACACTTTTAGGTGCTCTTCTGACTCTCATTTGGCCCTCACTTGGGTGCTAGAAGAAATAAATTACTTCGCTATTGGTCATGACGATTCATGATGAATATTTCATCAGGATGCCAGGGAATTCTCACAATTGCTGTTAATGACAAAGCGTGCCATCTGCCACAGCAACAGGTAATTTAAGGAATCCATTATAATTTGCTGTCACAGTAGTGAACAGAGAATGACATAGTGACAAACATGCTGCCATTCCCAAATGTCGGGTTGTCTGTTTTCGAAAACAAGCAATAAGTTTACTTTCTGTGCTCAGTATGTTGCAGTCTGGCCTGATTTCTTCCAGCTCTACTGGGTAAAAACAATGACTAATACTTTCAAGATCTGCTTGTTTTCATTACATTTTAATTGAAGATGTTTTACAGCATGATGGCATCATACCCCTCAAACAGGCTAGTGCATTAGACCCTCGGTTCACGTATAAACTGGAGTGTGGTACAGTCTGACCGGACCAAGGACAAATTAGTGTCAGGGAAGTTGACTGAGCCGGTGCAGGTGCTCATGGTGAATGTGAATTGCGATAACGCTTTTCATTATCAAATATTCATGAATCACTGTGCATTATAGCCCATGTTGTACACCAGTGTCTAATTGCCAATTACACCTGCAGTTCAGAGCTGAAGGTGAAAATGATAGTCCAACAACATAACAGAAATTGCAAAAATCCATGTGTTCATGGGTTTTAATACATTCCTCATCTACAACATAAAAATAATAAACATTTCAATGAACCCCTTTTGAAGGACAATTGAAGGATTGAAGGATCTCTTTTGTAGGAAGATAAGTGTAAGAAAGTGACCTCAAGAGGAATTTAATAGAGAGCACGACATCCATCCAGAAAAAAACACAACAAGTAGAGATTAAGAGATATGTGTCATCTATACTGACATCTTAAGAGCCAGCCTTTATGTTGGTAAGACAAGAAAAACACACATCCTTTGCTATCAGTATCTGGCTTTTTTATCTGTGTATCCAGGTCTCCGCTACACCTGAATACTCCTCTGCTAGATGATACTTCCATTTATTGTTAAGATTTAGTGAGTGTGGACATGTTTATCTTCAGTGAGATATTTCAGATGAGATTTGACCATAGCGGACACATTTCCTGCATAAAAAGAAAATATGTAGTAATTTTAGACTTTGTATGTGTTGAAGCTATAAACCATACATGTTCAAAGTGACTTTTCATCAGGTAAGAAAAAACACCCTGTCTTTAGCTTTGTGACAGTTCATTTATTTTTAAATATTTTAATTTTTAATACACATTTGTTAATCTTAATCAGTCGAAGTTTGCTTGTGTGTCCATCCCTCATCTGATGCTCTTTCTGAGGTATCTCCCCTGAGTTTTTTTCCTTATTCATATTTGTGATTTTGGGCTACATGAATAAAACTGACTTGACTCAGTTCTCCACTGACTGGTAGCTCAGTGGCAAATGTATTGCTGTGATAATCCAAAGCATTTTTCATGCCAAGCCTCTAACAGACCCACAAAAAGATAGATAGATAGATAGATAGATATATTATATATATTTCCTTTACGTCAGTTGCGATTCTGATCACATAAAAGCTGTCTGTGGTGCGACCTCATAGTTTCTGACACCAAAGGTTCTTTAGTCAATTACAAAAGCAATCAATAATCCCAAATAAATCTTTGATGGTAAGATATTTTGATGTAGGTGCCATTGATGAGATTTTTGGAACTTCTTTCCGGGCAGTTAGTTTTATAGATTGCATTTGCCATGCAGGGAAAATGCTGTTCCAGTTAGTTTATTTTAAAAATGACCTGTGTTTTCTCAAGATAAACATGAATCTCATTACACGTAGCTAGTTAGACATCTCCTCAGCACTTAAAAGTTGTGGAGAAAATAAAGGAGGCATGCAACCATACAATATCTCACAAAAGCGAGTACACCCCACACATTTTTGTAAATATTTGATTATATCTTTTCATGTGACAACACTGAAGAAATTATACTTTGCTCTAATGTAAAGTAGTGAGTGTACAGCTTTGTGTAACAGTGTAAATTTGCTGTCCCCTCAAAAACCCTTCCCGGTGTCATCTGACTTGTTAGTGTTACAAGGTCTCAGGTGTGAATGGGGAGCAGGTGTGTTAAATTTGGTGTTATAGCTCTCACACTCCCTCATACTGGTCACTGAAAGGATCTGAAAAAATTTGTTGCTCAACGTAAAGATGGCCTAGGCTATCAGAAGCTGGCCAAGACCCTAAACTGAGCTGCAGCATGGCGGCCAAGACCATACAGAGGTTCAACACGACAGGTTCCACTCAGAACAGACCTCGCCCTGGTCGACCAAAGAAGTGCATGTGCTCAGCAGCATTTCTAGAGGTTGTCTTTGGGAAATAGACGTATGAGTGTTGCCAGCATTGCTGCAGAGGTTGAAAGGGTGGGGGTCAGTCTGCCAGTGCTCATACCATATGCCACACTCTGCATAAAATTAGTTTGCATGGATGTCATCCAAGAAGGAAGCCTCTTCTAAAGATGATGCACAAGAAAGCCTGCTAACAGTTTGCTGAAGACAAGCAGACTAAGGACATGGATTGCTGGAACCATGTCCTGTGGTCTGATGAGACAAAGATAAACTTATTTGGTTCAGACGGTGTCAAGCGTGTGTGGCAGCAACCAGGTGAGGAGTACAAAGACAACTGTGTCTTGCCTACAGTCAAGCATGGTGGTGGGAGTGTCCTGGTCTGGGGCTGCATGTGTGCTGCCGGCACTGGGGAGCTACAGTTCATTGAGGGAACCATGAATGACGACATGTACTGCGACATGATCGCCTCCCTTCGGAGACTGGGCCCAGGGCAGTGATAACGACCCCAAACACACCTCCAAAACGACCACTGCCTTGCTAAAGAAGCTGAGGGTAAAGGTGATGGACCCTATTGAGCATCTGTGGGGCATCCTCAAACGGAAGGTGGAGGAGCGCTAGGTCTTGAACATCCACCAGCTCTGTGATGTCGTCATGGAGGAGTGGAAGAGGACTCCAGTGGCAACCTGAGAAGCTCTGTTGAACTCCATGCCCAAGAGGGTTAAGGCAGTGCTGGAAAATAATGGTGGCCAGACAAATATTGACACCTTGGGCCCAATCTGGAGATTTTCACTTAAGGCTCGTGCAGACTACACGACTTTCAGTGTCATCCGATGGCCGTGCTGTTCACACTACACAAGTTACCGTCTTGTGACGGAGTGTTGAAGTTGTTATGGCGTTCCCACTACGTGACTGATCGGTGACTGGGGGTGACTGGATTCTAACCTGGGCCGCTGTAGTAAGGATTCAGCCTTGTACATGGGGTGGGCACTCTACCAAGTGAGCTACCCACGCTCCAGAAAGACAGACTTTGTTTGACTATGACTTAGCTCAAATGCAGACCTGTAGCAGAGCTGAGATGCTGTTGCTTTTTAACATGGCAGGGCTCAGTACTTCTGCTATCTCTTCAGTCAGGCTCAGGATAGTTTCTGTCCTCACTGCTGTTTATTTCAGGTTACAGGTTACTGTAGTGTCTAAAAACATTTTCCCTTCTCATTACTTGCTGTTTGTGAAACTGTCTAACTTGCATTCGACTAATCTGAGTGCTAAAATATAGTTGTAAAACCAGCCCGACATTCAAGGTTGTATGAAATCTTTGCATTTCTCCAAAGCTTATCAAATATTGGTAGAAGAAAATGAAGAGATTACATGTGACAATTTTGTCTGAATTCCAACATTTGTTCTCCATAATACCAATAAAGCATGTTTGTGAAGTTGTTCTAATTTTTAGATACAGTATTTCACAATAGATATTTTTAAACTGCAGTGAAATGAACCTCTACAGTCTTATTGGTCCAGCGGTGGTAGATGATCCTCACTCTGCCTGCTATGTTTGTCTGAGCCCTCAGTCAAGACTACCAAATC
Source organism: Micropterus dolomieu (assembly GCF_021292245.1). Lineage (NCBI taxonomy): Eukaryota > Metazoa > Chordata > Actinopteri > Centrarchiformes > Centrarchidae > Micropterus > Micropterus dolomieu. The sequence goes on along the minus strand of NC_060162.1, from coordinate 15,035,497 downwards.
CGTCCTTGGAATTCAGAAGAGTTTTCCTCCATCCAGTGATGTATATTTCCATCTTGACTTCCTGGAAGTCAGCAGCTGTGGCTTTGATGTCTCTTACCTCCCTTATTTCAGGTCTGTTGCCTCTGCAGACAACCCTCAGCTCTCCCTAGAGGCTTAATTTAATGATGATAGGATGGATGCCAGAACTGAGGTGCTCTCGACCAGTGACAGCCCTCAGGCAGGGATGATCTTCCCCTCACTGAATGACCACCATTGCTTTCTTTTCACCCTAGGAGGCATATATTAGCCTTCTACTTACAGTTGCAACTGTATGACCATCGGTTGCAATACACAAGTGACTCTCACACTCCTAATTCATAAAATATTGGCAAGTTTGGGTGTGAGGAGTTTGTGACTGAGCTGCTTACAGGGGCTTTTCAGGATTCTCTAGATAATGAGAAACATCTTGGCTCAGGTGTTGTATGAATAAAAAGACAGTCTGTTTTTTAAATTTGTAGACTTTTTACATTGTTTTTTGAAGTTTACCCTAAGATGGATTGCCTATACATTTGTATTGATTTGTTTTACTTCATGTCCCTGTTGGTTAATGATCTTTTGAGTGATGAGATCAATGCAAAGTGTAAGAATTGAGACTACTCTCCACCTGTCGAAATCATACTTGGGGGTGACATATCACATATCAGGTCAAAACTGTTGCTAACTGCCCTTGACTAGTTAGCTCAGTTAGACATGCAGCTAACTTAGTGGTCCTATTACTTGACCGAGTCAAGAATGGGCACCAGAACTGGAGCCTGGCGAGCGAGCAACGAAACCGGGGCCACACACAGCTTTCGGGTGATTTACATTGGCTCCGGCCAGGACTCTGACTCCAGGTATGACAAAGATATGGTCTTTTTTACTCTGATAAATAAACTTTCAAAATCTCAAGGAGGAAATATTCTTACACCTATTTTCCTTATCAAACAGAAACATGTAACCATACTCCTTCTGAATTCAAGTTTCTTTCTTTCACCAAACCAATTGACTTGTTAACTCATCGTAAAACACACTTCATTCAAACTTGATAGAAATTTGTTTCTAAACTACCTTGGTTAGTCCACTGTTCCAACAATCACCAACTCTGGTCTGGTGGATATACACCCTTAATTACAGAGTTACATGTGAAAATAGTGTAGCTCTAGATGCTGTCACTGCCTCTCTGATGCCGACCTCCCTCTCGCTCTTCTCTAGCTTGCTCTCCTCGTCGGGGGGGAACTCGCCGTTCACACACATCTCCCTGCTGACACTATTGGGGAATGCCTGAGCTATTCTATTAGTCTATCGCCTCTTGAGGTACAAAGTGGCATTAGAAAACAGGACAGGCCTGGACTAGCTCATTGGCATGCTAACTTTAGTAGACATGTATGTCATGTCTTGTCTTTGACATAAGAACATCAGAACTGTTACTTCTTCACATGTTGATAATGTTAGTTAATTTTTTAATGTCTTAAACTGAACTTATGGCCATATCTTTACACATTGTAGCTTTTTAAAGATTTGTGGTATCAAATACTCATGAATGCAGTGTCTGTGTTGGATATTTGATTATTGTGTTTGTGGCAAGCACAAGCTTTACATACAAGTTGCATTATCATTTCCATCAAAATGTCTTTTTACAACCAGCAAATGTTACTGCCTTGCCTAATGTTACTGGATGTCAGTGCTATTCATCATGTGGTTCCACACTTTTAAAGACTGTGTGAAAATGATTAAAGTCTCAGAATCTGAGCCATCACATATCCACCGTGTGGTGTAGGATCTGAGAGATAACAAAGCCTGTTATTCAGGTTTTAAGTTTGCTTGTCAGAGTACAGAGCCAGCACGAGGCTCAGGTGCAGCGGAGAGAGACAATTCTTTCACATTTAGAGGGGAATAGACCTGTCAGTCCTGTAAACCCTTGAGGAACTAACCAGTGGAACCACATGCAGCTCTCTCAGCACACACTGCATTTATCTAGTGTGAACCAGGGTGGAAAGATACTAACGCAGAGCATCATCATGCAGGATGCAGGCAATCTCAAAGGGTGTTGTCTGTTTGTGTTTTCAGAGGTTTTGCTGTTTTGTTGATTTGGATGTATTGCACTGAACATTCATCAAATTTCGATTCATACAGCTGGTTTCTGAACAGAAGTTGAGGGTGCTTTGTTTTGGGTTTAAATAAATAAGTGTGCTCCTTGAAACCCTCTCTGTATGTTTGCGAATTATCAGGAACAGGATTTCTTTTCATGAGCAAAATCAGATTTTCCCAATCAGTTGTCATTTTTTAAAATGATATAAGGTGGGTTATATATCCCATAAATCATTGGCCTTTCCATTTACGTTATTTCCTCAATTTGAATTTATAAGTGAGTGACAAGGTAATTTGCTATGTATAGCATTTCTTTTAAAAAACTGAGTTAGTTTGACATTTTGGAAAATTCACTCATTTGAGTTCTTGCTGAGAGTTAAATGAGAAGTTTGATAACACTCATGTTTGTAAGGTAAAATGAAGCTCCAGCCAACAGCTGGTTAGCTCATCTTTGCATAAAGACTGGAAACAGCTAGCCTGGCTCTGTGCAACGCTAACATAATCCTCTTACCAGCATTCCTAAAGCTCACTAATTAATGCTTTATATCTTGTTTGTCTGTAAAAAACAAAACAAAACAAAACAAAAGTATAAAAATTACAATGAAAAAAATGTGTGGTTTTTAAGGAGGGTTAGGCCTATTTGCTGGACTATTTCTTTACTAGAGCAGTGACTTACTGGATACTCCAGGGGTAATTAATGAGCTTTAAAGGTGCTGGTAGGCATATTTTATTACCTTTGGACAGAGCCAGGCTAGTTGTTTCCCCCCGCTTTCAGAATATGTTAAGAATGCTGCTGGCTAGCTTCATTATTATCAGGGAAATAATAACATGGTGTTAATCTTCTCATCTAACTCTCTGCAAACCAGCAAATAAATGTATTTCCTATAATGTTTTACAATTCTTTTAAACCTGCTATAACTCTCAAGACCACATATTCTACATTTCAATGAATTTAGTATTTGATTATAAACGAAATGCCTGAAATATGCCTGGCACCAAAGCCAGAGGATTTATTTGAATTTTCAGTAGTAGGCTAGCCTAGTCCCTCAGTTTCCATTTAGCCCCCATCCTGCTATTGCAAAGATTTCTGACATGGAATCTGAGCTAAAATGTAATAGAAATAAGTAACAGGGCTCAAGAGGTATAATTCTCACTTTTTTTGATCTATTAAACTTGCAAGCATTTATATTTGCCCAAATGTATTTTGAGTTGTGTTAACATTTAAAACACAGTCTGGCAGAGTGCAGAATGGGAAGATAATCACATTACAGACAGCGGACCGTTTGGAAACGGTCGAGACTCCGCTGTGACAGATGCAGCAGCAGTATGGTGGAGGCGCGCGCGCGCGTGTGTGTGTGTGCTGCTGCTGCTAGTGCTGCCGTGTGACAGCCCAAATGAGTCTGGAGCAGACAGTTGGAGAGAGAGGATCTCTGCCTCATACAGCGTGTCTGTATCAGATGAGAAGGGAGGGGGGTTCACCCAGGATTCCCTTGAAGCTGCTCTCCAGGAAAAAGAAATGTTACCAGATTTTGTTTGTTCCTCGCTTACCCGATAGGATCAGCGCTGCTGCTTTATCTTGTATCATCGTTTCGATATTTTTTTTTATAGAAGATGCTGAAACGGGCAAGAAAAGTGAGGCCGATTATGTCGGGAATAGACACTTTGAAATAACAAGATGCGTTGTAGGAATCAGTCAAATCAATAGCGAAAAGGTCGATTTAGTGCAAAGGTTTCTTTTTAAAAAAATGTTCTTTGAATGCTGAAACGCAGGAGCTATACGTAGACAGAAGAATGGCAAAGTAGCCTGTTTATCTCTTTGATTGCATCAATATTTTAAGTCCTAATCAATATCTGAACGGTCTATTAAGTTATTAAAGCGTAAATGTCCAAAAACATTCCAGAGAGGCAAGAGTTTTGCTCACCAGGTTCTGAAGTAAAAGTTTTATCTCATTTATATAATATCGCATCTGCTTCATATATTGCTTACAGAAGGCTGGTGCGGGCTATGCATTGAAACAGAGGTGAAATGTGATTTTTTCTAATATTTTCAAACATCTCAAAAACAGGACGAGGGCTTGCGGAGTTTTTTTTTTTTGTTCCATTTGCGTGAGCGTTTGCTTAAAGATATCAAGGACAGTAGCAAGGGGTCTGTCTGAAAAACTCCAGAGAGCTAGGCTATATGAAGATCGCGACACAGTTGTTGGTCTTCCCTCGCAGAAATGCCAGTGCGTGCTGTGACCACCAGGTTCATGTACAAGGGACTTTGCACTATTCCAGATGTCCTCTCCTACCGGACACCTGTAATCCTGCCTGAGGACGAGGTGGAAGGTGAGTCTTGCTTGTTTGGTCGGTTGGGTTGCGGTTTCAAGTTTCTATTTGAATGTTAAGAGTTGTTGCACATAAATGCAAGGTGAGATGGACTCCAGCCGGTGGAGTTTCCTGATTCACACATCTGAATGCACACTAAATTGTAGGTCTGCTTGTAAAAAGGTTCTGCAGTACAGATATTCTACATTATAGTCGGGGGTTTAAATGTTCCACAAAATCTGGGACCCCTAGAGAAACTGTTTGCTCTTTGTTCACATTTCTATCTCTTCAGCTGTCTTTCTTTTTGCACATTGTTGCTTCTGATTTTTGGCACAAAAACACAAAAGCCTGTCAATATTTGTCCTTTGTACATCAGTTCAAATAATAATTACAGTAAATAGCTTATAATGCTCATGGTTTTCAAGCAGCTACAGTACACAACACATCTCAAGTTCTCCATACATGTCATGAACTCGTGAGTGAACAACAATCTTCTGGCTATGTCCACGCCACCTGTAGGACTAAATTGCACCTGATTTTACTTAATTCGTTTGTGTTTGAGCCTAGAGACAAGACCAAAGAGTGAGGGGGACAAGGCTTAAAATTGGCACAAAAAAGAGGAGGCTGAAATTGAGATAATGGCTCTGAGTGAATGTCACATTTCAAGCTAGTTAAAACATTTCAACACCATTTCTAGAAAATCTGTGGCAGATAACAACCCATTAATAAGATGTGAGATTGATTTGTTTATAATTAAATTACATCCTCTCATCTCTTTCAGGTTTACGTGATATGTTGCATTTTGTCATTAATGAATACAAAACAACCATCAATAGCAGTGTTGTACTTCTATCTAGCCATCTAAAAGATTCGTTTGAGCATTATAATTGTTCTTGCTATAGTAACCGTAGTGCATAGCTGTGAAGAATGGAGGTTTTGTTTTGGCAAATGGTCTCCACAATGAGAAAGCACAGCTGGCAGTGATTTGAAGCAACGCCAGCCAGGCTACAATAAAGAGATAACTCAAATCAGATTTGATATCACAAAGTCTTTTATGCAAAGGGAATTCCATTTCCTCTTCTTCTGTCTGTAGGTTGCCCGGGCCCACAAGTGGCGGCCTGCCCTTGCTTTGAGCCACTCATTTGACATTGAAAATCCACTATCTGCAATGCCGACATAAATTTAATTAAAAGGTTGGCTATGGAAAAGCAAGAATTGAAATGAGTGTTGTGTGTTGCAAGAGAAGCTATGCAGTCTGTGATGATGCAGCTCTTTATTAAGGTAATGGAGAAGCCTTTTCAAACTGTAGTTTTCTAATTGAGAGACATTAAATATTCAGAACATAGCGAGACAGACCGTTCAACCGTGAATGTATTTACCCAGAAGATTTCACTGAGCATATAATGCACTGCTGCATTTACAGGGCCCTGCACTTTGGCAGTGCCCAGAGTAAACAGAGCTTCACCTTTTGTCGCTGAGCAGCTCCAAAAGCACATAAAGCATGCTAAAGAGTACTTTGCTTGTAGTTGTTGAGGGAGGTAAGAGAGTTTCAGATGAACCTAAGCCAGACTGAGGGGTTTGAATCAGCATCGTGCTTACAGGTCAACTACCTTTTACGCTACTACTGCTCCACCTTAACTCCCAGTGTGGGAGTGTACTGTTGTTGGTCTGTGAACGGTGCTGCAATCCAGTGTTTCTGAATGAAAAAAGCTCCCTTTTTCACAGAGGTCTGAAAATCTGCCTATAAATATTATTTCATTCGCAAAATCTTTAATTACTGCGGGGCAGAAGAGCCCTGATTGCTCAACTCATGTAATTACTCTCCCTAATCATATTTATGATAATAGATTTTTCCAAGCAAGGTGTGTGTGTGTGTGTGTGTGTGTGTGTGTGTGTGTGTGTGTGTGTGTGTGTGTGTGTGCCAGTGTAATATGACATGTTTGGGATCATCTGAGAAACAGATTAAAAACACATCACTGAACTGTAATGTATTAAGCTATTGGAGATGACTGTACGACTATATGCTAGAAATGCACAGTAATGGTGTGCCTTCATTTTGACTTTAAATCAAATCTCTCAAAATGTGCCAGAATGAAAGAAAGAGCTCACTACCTTAATTGACATGCTACTTGGTTACTCACTCCTGCTATAAAATGTTTTACACATCATAGTCAACAAAACCTGAAACCCAGATCAATCATTCTTAGGCATTTAATCCAGATGACTGCAGTTAACATAACAATGTAAGATTTTATCTACGTTGATTATTATCCGGTCACTATACCTTATTGCAAATTAATGTCTTCTTTATAATACATATTAATTTTACTACATTCATTTTACCTCAATCATTCTTTATCGCCTTCACAATGTCTTACATAATCCAATACATCTATACTTCTCACAAACATATTCACCTTAAAAAGCAATACTAACCAAAAGACATGATATTTTAATGTTTGCAAGCAGAGACAGAGAAACTTGCACACTATAGAACAAGTGAGCATAAACCTCAGTAAGTCCTGTGATTAAATCAACAGGAACTTCCCTTGGTGACATTGTTGCAGAGACACGCTGACCACCATTTTCAAGTGCCCACTGACAAACACAACACACAAGGATAAAAGGACCTTGTGTCCTGTGCAAGGAGATGGCGCATGTTACACACCATGGACAGTATGTGAAACATAACTGCCCTGGAACAGACTAAAGAGTTTAGTTCAGTTTAAGCTTCAGGTGAAACTGTAAAGGAAGTCCATTGTACCAGCTAACCTATATATACTATACTATACTGTATCAAATGATTTGAAACAAGTAAAAGGTTAAAATGACAGGGACATACATTAGCCACATATTGAAGAATAATGAACATGTCTAGGGATTTCCCACCACCCCTTTTGAGCTCAGAAAAGACAATGTTGCATTTCAAATACAACAATCTTGGGGCCGTTAACAATATCATCAGCCACTTTGATTTTTAAGCAACCGTCTGGTGACTAGATGCCGTTTCAGTAACAAGCCAACTGTGTTAACTAACTGAGACAACTACCACATTGGTTTTCAATATTTGGAGAACCTCTATTAAAAAAAACTGTAAATAGTAGCAAATACATTAGTAATAGTAGTAAGGATTACAGACACTGAAAAGAAATATGACTGTTTACTGATGAGCTTTAGGGAGGCTGATTAAGCAGTCATAACTCTGCATCTGCGGTTTCCAATGTTTTTCGAACAGATGGTCGCCTAGGTGTGCAGGGTCGGTGGCAAGAGTTCCTGCCCTTTTAATGCCCTTATGTCATACAGTTGTCATAAATCCTGATATGTATTCAAATCATTACTACTGTGCAAGCAACTGTACTACTGCTTCTTCCAAAGCAGTGTTTAATCTCTCATTCAAAACCTGATTAGTTTTAGTTAGAGGTGTAATTATGCAATCTTTTAAATTACTAACCTTGGGCATTTGGTCCTTAGGTAGTCTCTCTGTGGAAGGAAAATCCCATTTTTTTCATCACAAATTACATCTACACTTGGTCAGAGGCTTGAATACCAAAAAGGTTAAGTAATGGTATGTTAATCGTGAAGTAAGATGGATTACTTAGCAGCTACTCAGTATAATGTATCCTTTTACTTGGGAGTGCACAAAAAGAGTAACTAGTAATGATTAAGTAATCAGTTATTAATGAGTTGTTACTGTGCCACTCAGTGGCTGATTTAGAGTAAATCAGGAACTACTCATGAGCAGAGTGGTCAGTAGGTCAATACACAGATATTTATGAACTAATCATTACCTAATGATTCATTAATACAGTATCTTTCAATCTGTCCTCTAACTTGTCATATTCAGTCCTCAATTGTAGATATTCAGGAACTACTTATTAGCAGTTAATTAATTATCTGGTCATTCCTTAGTACTCACACTTTTGAGTAGGCCTACCGTACTGTAAAGTGCTACCAAATAGCTTAATGATAACATATCAGTACTCACTATATTATTCATGCTCAACACAGCCATTAAATATTTATGTGTGTGTTTACCCTGTGTGAAAGAGTTGTAAGTGCCTATGTAGCCATTATGCTGTGCCAAGTCACTCATTTAATGAGCACAATACTAAAACCCAGGTCCAGAGCCAAGTTCAGACCATTATGCATGAATGACTGGGATAACTGAATACATCTATGATACTTTGACTAATTTACATTGAAATTGCTCCATTTCATTGAATAATTACACTTTTGAAACTCAAAATAATTATGTATATGTAAATACAGTGTATATATAAGGTAATTGACTGATGTGCAATGTTTTGGAACCACACATAGAGCTATTTTATGATTTTATGACAAATTATTAATTATATGAGTACAAATTATATTTATATATATATATATATGAATTTCTTATTTTGAAAAAGGATCTCACCATGTCAGTATTACAACCGTAAAACACATGCCGTAACATACCGTAAAGTGGCAGACACTTTAACTGCACATGTGTCGAGACTGATAAGACTCTCGTTTTACAGTCGAACAGTCATGACTTCCCTGCAGTTACACTCTTGGAGGTCTCTTCGAGCTTGTGTCACTCCTCGGTGCATCGCTGACAGAGGATGTGAATAGTATTTATAGATCACAGCCAGCAGGAGAATCCCCCAGACATCAGGCATTGTAGTGGAGTGTAGACCATCTTCCACTCTGTATGCAAAGCCGTCTTCTTTTGTGCTTACAAATGGAGTGTTTTTGCAGCAACATTGTAAACAGACAAGTGTGTGTGGTACTGCATTACAGCTGTCAAGGACAGTAAATATATTTAGTACACATACAGATTAATATTTGCCAGGCCAGATTTACAGAGTGGAGATGCTCTTCGTACTCTGCATTTGAAAAATATTGATTGGGTTTATTGACTTTAGCAAATACAAACAGTAAATATTTGGATTTTATTTTGTGTTTTTTTAAATTTTCACAGCAAACCAACAATAATAAGGTTAGAAAACTATAGACAAAAACAATAGACACTTAATGATCCATCATATTTGCGTAGTAAATGTGGCTTCTGCCATGGTCAAAGACAAATGTCTGGTCATTACTGTTGTAGCCCTCCAGAGAGATTCACAGTTCCTAACAACATTGTTTAGCACTATTACAGAATGTTAATTATGAGACGGTGTCCTTACTCTCCCCTTGTCTGATTGTCAACACCAGCCATATTTCATTTACATCATCATACTGAGTTGGGAAACACTTAGACACGAAGGAAATGTTAACTGATGAAAACCTAACTTGTTAGCAGCAAGTGCTAATAAAGTCAAGTTCTAATTCTTAGTAATTCTTAAATATTTCCCCAAAAAGATCAGGTCAAGTAATTTCAACTCAGCCTGCCAAGAACTGCAGGTAGTGGGAGTATTTTAAGTAGTTTTTGACAGCATGAGATGTTTTAGCTGCAGGGCTTGTGCGGCACACTCCTAGTGACTGAGTGTGTTGTGTTTGTTTATGTAAATGTAATAATGTGAACAATAACGTGACACTGTAAAGAAAAGTGACCGGTCATGATCGGGTGATGATCACATACACATAGTTCATTTGGAGATCTGCGGACATTTCAAGATATTGTGTAAACTGTACATGCATACATACAACTCTACATATTTCTAATGAATTTCAGTGAGAAAATTACAAATACTATACTAAATAATGTTTTGTGTCTATTTTGCTTGGTTCAAGCTAGATTCAAACATGGTGTGTATGAATGAGTTATTCTTTGTTAGTGCGTTGGACAGTGGAACAACTTCTTAAGCATCCACACAAGTTAAGCCTCAGACTACCTAATTACAAAGATATATAATATTAATAGTATAATATAGTTAGCAAGAACTAACCATGGTATTTTGTGTCAAGATAAAAGTGTTCTTAACCGTTTCGGCACTATTTAGTGATATCTTCACAGACCCTTGTGTTATTATTTATTTGTAAATTTGTATTATTTAGACAGTATTTGTAGACCCATTTTTGTTCTGCTGAGAGGGCCTTGATGGAGCTATGTCATCTGTAAAGGATTTTTATTCTTGTAGTCTGGTTAATATGATTCACATGTTTTCCCCCTTTTATTATCAGAAAGAAAGATGTCATCATAACATTATTGATGTAACTGCCTGGGAGGGCCTCTTATTTAATGAAAAGAGTCTGAGTCATCTCCCGGTGAATATTTTTATCCTCTAACCAATTTTACTGTAACTACCTCAAAAGGCGGCTTTTTGATAAGAAAACTTTGTTCTTTATTTAAGGAACACACAAGACCCCGCAACTCTTTACTTTTAAGTCGAGCATGTCAGTGAGGTCTCACTCTTTGTAATATTTTCTCACCTTTGTACTTGAAATTTAAGGTTGCTGTCAAAATGTAACCTTTTTAGTATTCCTTGTTTTCTGTGAGTAAGTATCCGCTGCCTTTACTTACATCAGCTGGTTGCGTCTTGGATTGAAACAAAAGATCCTGTTTGATCTTGACTAGCCGAGAGCGATTAGTGGACAGACCCGAGACTATTTTCCCCGGGTGAATTGATATTCAGTTTCTGAATGTGACTGGATGAAAAGCTGAATGATGTAAATATAACTGAGCTATAATTATGTGGTGACTGTTTTGAGACGAAACCTTTCGTGAATAGTGTCATAAGTTATGTTTATGCATTTACAGTAACTTTTATTTACATTCAGATCAATTTTATTAGCGCACATGGGATAATTTGCTTCGTCCACTGCTCCGGACATAAACACTATAAAATTGACTGTAAAAACTATTGAATAAATAGGCTACAGCATAATCCTAATAAAACGCATCTGATCACATTGATACAGAATATTAACACAATGAAGAGAGGATGCTTAAGGCAACAAGTAGTTGTTATTCTCTTCAGTTCCTGTGGAGCAAAGAGACCTCTTCATTTACCACCTGTTGTATTAACTCTGTTACAGTATGCTGTCCAATGTCATGATCATTTCTGAAGGTGAATAGTGATTTTTGCAGTAAACTGAACAATCACCGTATGGCTCTCTCAGTGGTGCCTGCCTTTCCTCATGGATAATGTTGTTTGGTCCCTAGTTCAAACGGCAATACCTGTTTCCCTTGAATCCCTAGCATTTTCCAGTATCTTCTCCAAAGCACAGAAATGATGCAGACGAGCTCTGTTTTAGGTAGCCATTATCTTCTCACACACTTAAATGCTACATGTGCCTCAATTAAATGATAGTGGGACCATAAGCAAATACAGTTTTCTCTTTTTTTTCTTTGAATTTTTTGTCATATTATGAATGACTGGTTATCTTCTTTTAAATACAAATGGCATTTTTAGGATAACAAGGTGATGCACAATAGTGTCATTTTTCTCCAAACACCACGTTGGTCTCTCCACACTCTGCTTCTGGATCAAAGCCATTATTTGGGATTTCCCCAATTATTTAGGCGAGAGAGCTCCATTGGCCTTTCTGCCCCTATGAGTGCCGCTGACACTCTGCCAATGTGCAGCAACAACCAGCATGCATCACTAGGTTGGTCAGTCAGAAAGGTCAGTCTGATCTGTTGGTCCTCATGTTCTGTTTTAGCTCACTTGGAAGGTCAGCCGACTTTTAAGTCCTGGGTTTAGATCTCAGGGTTGGCAAATATGGATTTTTGATGTTTGGGACAAATATATTTGAGTGTATCTCAAAATGTATACAGGCTCCTCAATGTAGCACTCTGAATTTTCTGATGGCATTACATTTTTTGGGATCGGGCCAAGAAGGATGAGGATAACACCTGTTTTATTAAGATGATGAATAGTACTGATAATCTAACGGTGGGTACAATATCCTAAAACAAACTGCTCTAGGTTGAAGAACAATAAATAGACATCAACAAACCTATTTGCTCTCCAGGAATCAATGAGCGTCATGATTCTCTTGGCAGTTGTTGGTCTAAACTGCCATGAAATTGTCAGTCAATATTTCATTTTGTTTCTGCGTGGAAAAATTGGATGAATTGGTCATATCACTTTTGTTTCACTAAATCAAAAATGCTGGGAATTAAATTTGTTGTTGTGCTACAAAGTGAAAAGCAACAAAAACAGACATTTCTTCTGCAGTCCCCAGAACCCTTTTTAAGATAATGCAGCACCTGTCACCAGGATGTACATTATCAGAAAAAAGATAGATTAGACAATGGTGGCTACACACTCAAGACCCAGTGCACATTTGTTTGGACCATCCACAAACAAGTGTTCAGCAAACAATGGTGCCTTCATTGGATTTGTATCTGACAGGAAAGGAGATGTTCACTTATATATTGGAATACAGCTGCCTATATCTGGTTATATCGTGCCAGCAAGATTGGTTTTGTGCAGGCCTATATTTGAATAACAACAGGCAAATAATGACGTGTACACTAAGGATATTGGACATTTGTTTATAGTTTGTATTGATGTCCTGTTCTTTTTAATCCTAAACAGCAGACCCAAAAAAAGCTGTTTCTGTCATCCCATCAACTGTAATAAAGTGTATAAGAAGACACTGCAAGACCTTGTAATTTATGTTTTGCATGCGGCATGCCCTAAATGTATTTGCTAAAATCTATTGTACACATATCACAATATATTTAAAGTCAAAAGCTTTAAATGAGCTCCCTAAACTAAATAACAGCAAATGTTTTACTTGCCATTGTTTCTTTTAATATTTATTTATTCTTTGTGATTTTAAAATCTATGTCAATGAACCCTCTAACACATATACCAAAGAATTTGTTTCCAATATGTTTAATCCGGAAGACCGTATTCGTCATTGTGGATACTCTCATGACCGTGTTTTTATCCTTGTCTTGACTGTGAACACTGATGATATTGTGTTTGACTCACTGTTACCATCAATGGCGTTAAGACAACAGACAAATCTTTTATGACCAATGTATAACAAAATTTTCTAACTTGAGCAATAACTCATGCCACACCTGATTTGCTTTATGGTGGTGTTTCAGTGAATGTACCGAAATTGTTCTCCTCCTTTCAGCAGGGTTAACACTAAAATGTTTAGACACACGGACCTTGATTACTTGCTGCTGCAGGGGAAATGCTGAATTAATAAAAAATATCCTGTGATTATATACCAAGCTTCAAGGCCTCGCAGTAGAACAAAAGATGAGACTGAGAATGTTTTCTAAAAACTCACTTTTACCAATTTGCTTCTTTTAAAAACAACATTGTGATTCTGTAGTATCCTGTGTATACTACTTGTACACATGTGTGTGCTGTATCTATGTCTAAAGGCATCTATTTTATGCTTGTATGGTTGTAAGCACACTTCATAATGATCTGTTTATAAGGATTTACTAATACTCACTGTAACAAATAAAATAATAGTACTTTTTGTGAAGATCATAACTACTTTTTGTTGAGACTGTCTCCCAGATGTCTTCCAAGGTTGTACTTACACTGCACCATATGGTGTTCAGATTTTGCATTTCAGTATAAAGGAATTTATATATAGGCCCATAGGAAATGAAAATGTCTACGATGCTTCCCTAAAATCTTGATAAACAAATCTCTATGAATATCAAATCTGAATTACGTCAAATGTATATTTTATGTAAATGAGCTAAATAATTGTGATGGGGCAAAGTGGATTGACAATAGAGTAACATATTTGTATGTGGAGCCTTAAAACAGTGTCTTTAAAACCAAAAAAGGCAAACATTTAACACATCTATTTTAAGGAGATACATTATTGTAATTTTATCTTTTAAAACCTGATGAAAGATTAAATATGACATGAATTCTACCTTTTCAGAAATACAACATAGTTGTGTCTCTAGTGATTGCCTCATTCCTTTAAAAAAAAAAAAAAAACATTCACTCCTCACGGTGGGAAACAATCAGTAGTCCAGCCAATTGCTCAGCTGGCTCAGTGAATTCATTATGTGGCACTGGCACCAGGGGTCATAACATTGAATCCAGGGTGGTGCTGAAGGAAGATAACAGAACTCAAGCAGCACTGCTGGCTGTAATTTAGACAAATATGTCGGGTCTGATGTGTCAAGGTTTGGTACAGTGTCACTTGTTCAGAAGGACCTCCAATGAATGTGCTAATGACTGGCCTCTTGCAGCAGTTTCCCACAAGGCTATAGACTGGCAATGTTGGCTATCACTTATAAACTGCTGTATCTCAGTCAAACGAATGTACACAAGATGAATGGTCAATGGTTGTACACTCGTGGGCTTGCATGCTAATTACAGGTGTTGCTTGCTCAATCACATACTCAAATGCAAATTGGTTTTCTCTGTGGTAGAAGCATAATAACATGCTTTGACACTTTTTCTCAATTGCTTGAATACTATAAGCAGGCTACTGAACTAAAATTTCAAAACCATAACTCCATTTTTCAAAAAGCACACCCATTTCTCTAAACTCTACACACAAATCCCTTCATTTCTCATTGCCTACACCATGTGGTCATTGAGAAAGCACTGACATTCAATATTGTTCACTCAAGTCAGCAAATGTTGAGCTCAATTAGCACACAGCTATCAAGGGGGAAACACAAAGAGTCAAAATTGACTGACCAATCATAACCTTCAACAGATAAAAGGACCAGAGTCAGTTCATTCATTTTTGGAACAATGGATCCAGAGAAATCTGAAGGAAGACATAGAGGACACCAGAGAGTAGAATGAGGAAGAGCAGTATGGAGAGGAGTAAGAGGTGAAGTAAGAGGAACAGTGGGAGTTGGAGGAGGAGATGGGATTGGAGGAAGATGAGGAGTAGGAGGGGGTGGAGAACAAGAATCTCTGGCCTGCCCCAGACCAAAGACGGGACGCTGGGGCAAAATAGGTGTGTTGTACTGTACAGCACACTAAGGAACAAAAAATGTGCAAATGTTTACATTTGTTATTCTTTTTGTTGTGTTCATCATCTGAAAAGGTTTTTGAGCTGGAGAATCACAAGAAACATTACTAATAACCAGTTTTTGCAGTACTGTTTTGAATTGATCTCACCAGTGTGAAAAAATTGTGTTCTAGTGTGTGTGTGTGTGTGTGTGTGTGTGTGTGTGTGTTTTTGAGGGCTTGTGTGTCATATCAGAGGACAAAGTTTGGTTTTTCAGCAAGATTGAATGGTTTTGAGCGGAGAGCTTCATTTTGACCTGAAAATAGGATGTTGGGGAATTGGGTGAGAAGTTGTGGATTTCTGTTTAGAGTTTAGTTTTTTAGAGAGAAAAAGAGGCATAATTTCAAGAAATGTGTTTAAGCAATTACATTTACATTTATCCATTTAGCTGATGCTTTTATCCAAAGCGTCTTACAATTGCTATATATGTCAGGGGTTGCACGCCCCTGGAGCAACTAGGGGTTAAGGGTCTTGCATACAACATGAAACGAAGCATGCTTAAGTTTATTTGAATAAGTTACAGAGAATGATCACGCACTAGTCTTATAACAATGATTTTAAATTCAATTAAAATGAACGAGATGTGTTTTAGTCACTTATAAGTGTTGGCATTGAAATATAGTGTTGCTATTTTAGCAGTTTCTGATCAGGCAGAAATTTGCAAGTTGAATATGAAGTTCAAATTAAGTTCCATACTAAGCTCTCGGTTTAGCAGCAGTATTCAAGGTTTTGTTACTGCCAATTTTAAGCTAACTCCAATGTTCATTTACTTCCATTTCCATTCTGCTTCTAATACATTAGGCAAGCATTGTTGATGTATACATTCATATCCTACAGGTAAAAACATTTTTTAATTGCCCGTCTTGTTTTTAAAGGTGACTAACCAAACAAGCATTGAAGAATCTTGTATATATGAGGATCTACATCAAAAAGAACCACAGAGGCTCTGTGCCTTTGATGTGCAACTGTTATTTTTACCACTTCAAACAGAATACTGTGATGTAGCGTGAGGACAGGAGCCAAATGGCAATGTTTATGGATTATTTACCAAAGTTGTAGTTAATTATAAACATATGAACCTGCTCACTGCCTTCTGTCACAGCCTATTGTTTTATGGTCATAGTAAAAAGTGTTGGCTTTGAATGTGCTTATT
Organism: Micropterus dolomieu; assembly: GCF_021292245.1. Lineage (NCBI taxonomy): Eukaryota > Metazoa > Chordata > Actinopteri > Centrarchiformes > Centrarchidae > Micropterus > Micropterus dolomieu. The sequence continues at coordinate 15,019,032 of NC_060162.1, read as the reverse complement.
AGTATACATCTATAGCAAACAAGGAATTTGCACCATATGATGTCAGCGGAAAGAAATTTTATAATATAATATGCCAGGTGACTTCATATAAGTACCATTTGATAACTTATAAACTGCCCTACCTTTGTGTTGAATATAAAACTGAAACAGAATATATTAAATTTTTCAGTTTTTCACAATTGCTAAAACACTAAATACCATTCTCTGAACCCAATGCTCAATGGCCTAAACCCATTTGTCGAATCAGTCACTCTTTAAGCAAAACCTTAAACAAGTTCAGGTAGTTAAGACACTGTTTGCAAATCTCATCCACTCTTTTTGCAAAACTCTAAACAAATTCTCACTCACTAAAACACATTTTGCACTGTGATGCACTTGTGTTGCAAAATGGTAAATACATGCAGCAAAAGTTAAACAAAACTGAAACACAGCTGTCATCTTTTACACAAAACAACTCATAACTCTTCACACTTATTTCTAATGATGTGATCAAACCAAATTGTGGTCAAGTCCCTGGCCAGCATAGTGGCAATGTCACCCTTTGACCAAGCTATAAGTAAGGGACAGTTTCTCTACCCTCATTCAACCTTGGGGCCATGTAACACTGAACATCTTCTTACTTTATTTGCGCATGAGCTGACAGTACATCCTGTCTATGGGACAATGTCAACTTTCACTGTGGTGTCCCGCTAAACAAGTGGTTCAACATCAACAAGCAACCGGTGATTCATAAATGATTAGCTTCAACCATGCAGCCCTTACTTCAATCCAAAAGAAGAATTTTTCTCTGCCTGATGTTGGAAGGTCTATGACCGGAACTCATTTACTACAGAAAATCTCTTACGGGCAATGGAATTGGCCTGTGGTGAGATAGGTGTGGAGTGTTGTTACAGTCAGGCTGCGTCCAGCACTTCCGAGGGTTTTCCTCCTTTGCTTGGCAAGGGACAAGGTTGCATGTGATGTGAACGAAGTCTTACTGTATTGACTTTGTTACTGCAGTTGCACAAACATTATTGAGTGTAATGTGCTTTTCATTTATAGTTTTCTTTGTTCTTTGTGCTTACTGTATTTGAATATACAGATATTCAATACTGTATTACTTGCAAAACTTACAGTACACTATATATTTACTGTACTAAGTTGTGATTACTAGACTTTTTAAATTGGAAAATGTGTTTCCTATACGCAAAAAAACATTTTCTGTAAATACATGCCCCGGCTGTGTTTATGTTTTGAAAGCATTGTTTGATTTTGAGCACTAATCAAATGGTTTTGAGGCAAGTGTTTGATTTTGCCAGAAGAGTCAGGGGTTTTGTGAATGTAGTTTAAAGATTGGGTTTTGTGTTTAAAGTTTTGAGAATATGGGTGACAGTTTCAAGAAATGTGTCTTAGAAATTGTGAAAAACTGTAATTTACATGCAATTCAACAAACAGAGTCTCTCTCCATGGTGCTGAAACATTCAACTACAGCCTCTCTCACTCAATTCAATTCAAATTAGCTTATTGGCATGAATGTGTAACAACAATATTGCCAAAGCATCATACAATCTACATAAGAACAATCAACCCCATACATTTCATTAAACAAGTAATTAAAGCGTAAAGTAATTAAAGCGTATGTGTGTTTGTGTTAAAATTAAAATGTATTAAAAATTAAAATAAATAAATAAACAATATAACAACCATGACAATAAGAACATTGTTGCTATAGTAACAGTATGATGCTTTAATATTGTTCCAATCATCATCATAATAATAATAACAATCTCTCGCTCTCTCCCTCTCTCCCTCTTCCTCTGTGGTGCTAAAACATTCATATGCAGTGTCTGTCCATTGTGCTATAGCGATCAAACTCTGTCCCTGCTCTTAATGAAGATTGACCTTTGAATGAAGAAGACTTTTGGCAGTAACTCCTCCTGTGGGCACCCATTAGTGGAGGCTAGTGAATAATGACATACTGGATGATAATATCATAAAATCTAGTTTTAATAGTATAAAATAAGTTTTTATGGGAGAAGATTTAATTGCTTACAACTACTGAACCTCAATAAACAGACCTTATAGCTTGGTACAACTACATTATCGTGTATTATAATCCATTTATTAAATGTTTGTATGCTACTTATAATTGCTGGACCATTTCAGACTCCCCTATCATCTGTTACTCTCAGACCCAAACCCATTTGTTCCTACATGCAAAAGACCTAAATCTCTAAAAATCCTATTAGTAAACAGTGCACTTGCTAGGGACTATTTTCAGCAGCAGATTTTGTGCCATAGTCGTAGCATTTACAGCAGCAGGGCAGTGTATGCGGGGATTTACTCAAAATAATTTTTCATCATAGGAACATGACTGATGATGATGGAGCTCTCTCAGAGGAAGAAGCTACAGTATTTTAGGATTTGGCTACACAGGTGATATTTGTTAATAGGATCATTGCTGGTTTGGGTGTTTTTGTGGAAATTATTGACTATAAAAAATATAAAATATCACCGTATCACCAGACTTATCCTTTAATGCCTCTGCAGTATTTGTAACAAGAAAAAAAAAGTTTTAAGCTGCTCTCATTCCTGCAATTTTTACTCTTCAAACAATAAATGTTCAGGAATGTCTGCCTTTTCTCAAAACATAAACTTCAAACAAACAGAGATTATACATATATATATTATGAGCTATGAAATTCTTTGTTCAACACAGACACACAATTTGTAACTGCTTTAATTACTTTAAACTCTTAATATAAACATTGTGTACACACATATTTCAAGTCACCTTGTTCAACTGATCCAGCCTGCTGCTGCTGCTGCTCACAGTGTGAAATTGCAAGTGATAAATCTATATGATATCTGTTGCGCTGTGCCTCCTTCGTCTCCACTCTTAAACATAATTTCTGCCGTCCTTCTTCCCACAGAGATTCGTGAGGCTTTCAAAGTATTTGACCGAGATGGGAATGGCTTCATCTCAAAGCAGGAGCTGGGGATGGCCATGCGCTCACTGGGCTACATGCCCAATGAAGTGGAGCTGGAGGTTATCATCCAAAGACTTGATATAGATGGTAGGGTTCTCTGTCTCACTCTCTCTCTCTTGGTCAGCAATTCGAAAGAACACAGGCTGTTGCTTATAATCCAACACATGAGCTACACAGTGACATGTTCGTATTTCTGTCATCAGGTGATGGTCAAGTTGGCTTTGAAGAATTTGTCACATTGCTTGGTCCAAAACTCTCCTCTGCTGGGATGCCTGATAAGTTCCACGGAGCAGACTTTGATTCAGTGTTTTGGAAGGTATACATTGTCATCGGTATCATCAGTCAGGTCTAATCAAGCCTATACCTTTTCCTTCTATCGTGTTCATTAATCCATTCTCTGTCCTTCTGGCTTTTCTGTTGTTTTGTGATAAAGAGCCATCTGTTTCAATTAAAATTACAATACAACACTTACCAATGTCATTTAAACTAATTCTAGCATTATTGTGCATTATTTATTATATTCCTTCTCTGTGTTTTCTCGAACAAGTTAATTCCTTGACCTTCAAATGGCCTTGATGCACCACTCTCATAATTTCCATACGTCACATGCAGTGTCTTCATTCCTTGCATTATTTTGTATAATCAAATACATTAGATCACTGTCTGATTTAAATGAAAATGTCTATTGTTTTGAATTAGCCCACTGGATATTCTCATAGCTCCTAATATTCATAGCCAGGAGCTTCCCTGTGCTACCACTATTTATTGCTGAACTACAGCTTATCTGTGTCACTGAGGGGCATTGAGACAGAAGTTCGTCCTCCGCTAATAAAGTCTTTCTTGGTGTTTTCTGTCTCCCCAGTGTGACATGCAGAAACTGACTGTGGATGAGCTTAAGAGACTGCTTTACGATACCTTCCGTGACCACCTCACCATGAAAGACATCGAGAACATCATCATGACAGAGGAGAGCCACCTGAACAGTCCTGAGTCCCATGTGGACATTGATAGTATGTCGCATGCAGATTTTATTTCACACATTGTTTAGACATTTTTCAAGCTCCATTAAGACACTAAGATGCAGTGGTGGACAGTAACTAAGTACATTTAGTCAAGTACTGTACTTATGTGCAAATTAGAGATACGTGCACTTTACTTGAGTATTTTCTTTTCTTGCTTCTTGTACTCCACTATATCTAAGAGGGAGATATTGTACTTTCTACTTCATTACATTTATCTGACAGATTCAGTTCCTAGTTACTTTACAAAGTAAGATTTTTACACCTAAAACATATGAAGAGTTTAAAAAATATGAAGTTTTGTTACAAATGAAACCACCCAACAGTTTATACATGTACAGGTTGTACATTAGCTGATTGACAGAAATTTAAATTGGCAAATATTTTGATGATTGTTTAAGTCATTTTTCATGTAAAATATTTCATAAATGTGAAGATTTGCTGCTTTTCCTTCTGATTATTTTAAAGAGGTGGTATTATCTCAGAGAAGTAAGAAACAAGGTAGTGTGATCCAAATCAAAGCCGCTTCAGACTGCGACCGTAACCTTACAGATGGTGTAAGTTACTCACAAGTCCACAACCACACAACATCATTGTTCCACATCTTACCATAGACCACTACAAAAATCACCATATTTCAACTCACTTTTCATAAAAATTGGCCAAACAATTTGAACGTTTGCTCAGTCGCTTTCACATCAGGTGTAACATTAGTATTATAACTTTAGCTGTGTTAGCCAACGTTTACAACAACTCTGCACTTGACCAGTCTGTGAAGTTACATTGCCGTGTTAATGTTAAATATAATTCACAACCAATAAAGCATACTTACAGGTTGTGATTGTGAATTTCCAGGCCCAAACAGAGTCAGAGTCAGAGTTGCTTTCTTTTAGGGCTAAACGTTGAACTGTTGCCGGTGTTCTGACGATCTATGCTGCCTTGCCGAAAAATGCTACCATAGCGCAAATCGATAGACTCGACTCTACTCGGCCCTGCTCCGTTTTCCATTGCGGATAGTACCCAGAGATAACCCCACACAACTGCCGCGACATAATGTTCAATGCGACACACACACCAGCGATCCACACAGCTTTCTCTTTTTTAAGTTAAAACGTTTCTACATTCCTCAAAATGTAAAGACAGATAAGCGGTATGAAAACCTTCCAGCTGTGTTTTCCTCTGCCGTTGTTGCTGCAGCGGTCTGTGTGACGGCGGGAGCAGAGGGCTCTGTGAGCGGGCGGCTGGCCGGCCTCACACGCTCCTCCCGCGTGTTGGCACAGGCTTCCCCCGCAGCCACTTGCGGAGCTCCTCAACTCCGAAAATATTCAAGCATTTTTGTTCCGCCATCACTTCTCCTAAAATTATCAATACTAGAAATCTACACAGCTGATTTCTCATCTCAAAACTTCTCAGAAGTGGATTTAGTGATGAAATAGCATACAATAACTGTAAAACTTTCTGTTGCTGGCCTCTGTCTGGTGCACACAATGATGATGCAGTGAATAGTGAATATTCTCTCTGACCAATCAGCAGTCTGTCGTGTTTTCACATTACATTTTAGTATCCCTCAGCTCGCTTGGAACCTTGATGGAGGTGAGGTGATACGAAAAAACGTACCTGGAAGCAGGTACAGGTAAAACATTTCTACAATGGAAAACCAAACAAAGGCGAGTCGAGCCAAAGGGCCTCTGCTCAGACTAGCTTGGTTTGAGGGCGTGCCTGACCTCGCTAGCCGCTTGGCAAGCATTAGGCCCCTTTTTAATTGTGACGTCACAAGTAAAGGAAGTGAAGGGCTGGACTACAATGGAGCTGTTTTCAAGTGGTTCAGAGCAGAGCTTTCTGTGGGAGATGGGAACTCCCTCTGGGCTGGTCTTTGGGCTTTTTCACTTTGCAAATTTGTTACATGCACAAAAAAGATATATAACTCAATAACGGAGAGGGAAAAAGCCAAAAAGCATAATACCACCTCTTTAATAATTTTGAAGTTTGGACTGACAAAACAAGCAGATTGAAGGTGTCACTTTGGGCTCTGAGCAATTGTGACAACATTTCTCACAATTTTCAGAATTTTTTTAATCGATTAATGGATAAAATAATTAGCAGATTAATCCATAGTTAATCCTGCATGACACATGAGTAATAATAATCTAATGGTAAAATATATAATAGAAAAGTCACAGGGAACATTTTTAATTCTGCACTGAGTACTTTTACTTTAAGTCCATTTTGCTGATTATACTAATTATACTTTTACTTAAGTAACATTTTCAATGCAGTACTTTTACTTTTAACAGAGTATTTTTACAGTGTGGTATTTAGTAGCCTACTTCTACTTAAGTTAAGGATCTGAATACTTCATCCACCACTGCTTAGATGCACTAATACTTTTTTTCTTTCCACAGCAAGCCCAACACAACAGGAAAAACACACGTGTGTGCGTAAAAGCCTGATTTGTGCCTTTGCCATTGCATTTATCATCAGTGTTATGCTCATTGCAGCGAATCAAATGCTCCGCAGAGGAATGAAGTAAATACTTGTTTCCAGCTGGTTACAAAGAAATCAAAGGAAAGACAATGAAAAAGCAAATATTAACCAAAATACTTGACTTGTTTTTGGTTTTGTTCAATGTTTTCAACACCCACGGTGATGCTATCACAGCTTCTCTCTCTAATGGATGAAATGATGTCATCATAGTATATCATGGTAAAACAGAAATAATGAAAGAAAGACATGTCAAGGGCTGATTAGTATCCTAGAACCGTAGCATTTCATTGATTCAAATTTCTCATGTTTTCTAAGAAATAAGATAAGGAGCGCAGACTCTAGAAGACTTCAATTTGTCAGTGTACAGTATGTGCTGTAGTAATAGCTGTGCTGTGTCTAATATATAAAAAACAGTTCATGTTGTTCATGAGAACTGTCATTCGGAAAGTACCCAATTATATACTGATGATAGTAATTAAGCAATACAAAAGTGTTGGTGAGCTACATATTAAGGAGTTTAAAATCACTCACTTAATCGTGAGGATAAATGACTGGGTAATGCATTATGTGTCTCTTAAGTCTCTGCTTATTCTAGTACCAAGTAACTCCCATCCTGTTTAATATACTTTGCTAAACCAGCATCTGTGATCTAAATCTTAACAAAAGAGTAGGCCCACTACTTCAAAACGCTAGACTGGACTACCAATGAACACTTGATGAATTCTTGACTTACAATCTGTATAAATCTGTTAAATGGAATATTTAAAGTATTTTGACAACTTGTTAGCCATGCCAGCGGCTCTAGGGATGGCAATGCCGCTCTGTCAGTCGGTCAATATCTCAACAGCTAGATATTCATTGTTCCCAGAGAATGAATCCTACTGACTTTGCTGATATAGACTTTTCCTGTAAGGCCACCAGCTGATCAAAGTTTTCACTTAGCCAGTTAAATATTCTAACATCTACTGGAAGGATGACACTAAATGTGGTACAGGCGTTACATGGTCCTCAGAGGATGTATCCCAATTACTTTGGTGATCCCTTGATTTTTCTTCTAGCATCACCATAAGGTTGACTTTTGCTTCAAATGTTGTTTGGAATTTGCTTCAGACATGTAGGCCTACCCCTCAGGATCATTGTAATAACTTTGGTGATCCCCTGACTTTCCATCTAGCGTCATCATCAGGTTAATTTTTTTTATTTGTCTAGCACTTTGGTTTATGAACAAATACCTGTAAAACCAAAAACATTCAGATCAACCTCAGCTGTACTTTTTGTTCCTTAGTGTTCCTCAGCAAATGTTAGCATGCTAGACTGCGAAACGACAAACATTATACCTGCTGAACATCAACACGCTAGTATTATCACTGTGAAGGTGTTGCCATGCCAGCATCAGCATTTAGTTCATAGCACAGCTATGTCTAAGTAGAGCCCCTAGAATGGCTGTAAACTCTTGGTCTTGTTAAAATATTGTGAAGTTACATACAGCTTTAGGACAACACGCAGAGGGTGTCATGAAATTATATCTGTGCACTGCTGTGTTACTTTTAGTAGATGCTACAAATATTAACCCTTTAATATTTTGTCAAGCATCATGTTATTATCTAACAAGTCCCAGCTCAGCTCTAACTGAAGTAAAGGCACATGATATTTACAAGCAAACACATAAAAAGAACACTTCCCGGACACATTACATTACACCACACAACAGTGTAAAGTACAAAGAATCCAGCAATTGGAATAAAATGGTGAACAAGCACAGGAACACATAGGAAAGCACTGCTGAAAAGAAAGATGGAAAAGAGAGGGATTGAATGACACATGGACACGGGGTTTGTTTTAAAACTCAGAGTGGGTCTCCTTGGCTGAGCAACTTGGGATTGTTTTGAACAACTGAACTAAAGTGAAGTGAGGAGTCAAGTCCACATAAAAGGCACAGATAGAAATCACAAAATCCCTTGAAGAAATAACAGACAAGAGTGTGCGCATGGGTATTTATGCAAATAACCCAGACTTCATGACAAATATTGATCTTTTGACCATCACATGTAAAACATGTTTCATACTCAGTCTGCCAGTGATACATGCACAATGTTGCTGCATATTTCAAATCTGTGCATCTATAACAGCCAGCAAAATTAGTTTAGTGAGTGAAAGAAAACTGAGTTGCCCATATGACCTGAGCTACAAGCTGTGAATAAATTCAGTCATGACATGATTAGAGCTATAATACTTACAGCAAATGAGAATGAAGCATATATGTAATTCACACAGAACACTTGCATGTACATCAAACTAGAAATAAATGTGCGTTCTATGTATGTCAAATCAATTTTTGAATTATGATAGATGTATTCAAATAATTATGCAATTTGTAAAGTGATCATTGCAAAAAAGAATCTCAGTATTTTCCTGTGAATTTTGGTGGACGTGCAGACGGTATCGAAATCCTAAATACTTTGCAGTATGCTGTGAACAGTAATTTAACATATCATAAAAAATGTTGTTTTCTGGCTTTTACATGGACCACCAAAACAACATATTGTTTAAAGTTTAAAGTATAACATGGTTATATTTTCTTACTTGGAAAAGTGATACATTAAATCTGTGATTTTATTATGAATGTAAGCATTCTGTTTTGTATAAAACTAACACAAAAAATATACAACAAAAATATCAGATTTCTGATGTATGATTTCCAGGTTTACTGGACGTTCAGATACAAGCCCTTGTGTGTATTAATGCCATGCACTTACATTCACTTCTCTGATCTGTTAAGAATCATTTTTCGGAATGTTTTCTTTAACAAATATTTGTCAAAGTTGACAAGTTTTACAAAAGGCTATATATTTTTTTTCTCTTTTTATCTTAAAAGTTTATCAAAGCTATATCAGAAGAGGAAATGTATGACACAGTGAGAATCGTTCTGGCAATAAAACTGATATTTTATCTTGTATATTGTAAATGTTTATGTATGAACTACAACATCACATTACCTCTTCATGTGAACACATCACGTCAGGTATGGGTTTTGTGTGAGTGTAAAATATAGATATTGTGTCAAATCTTCAGACATATAAGCAAATATTGTGTCCTATTCTGTATGTTAGTGTTTGACCAGATTTATGCACACTATGTTGCAGATTGTCATAATTGTTATGAATTTAATTTTGGACTGTAGATGTCTTCTGTTTTTCTGTGCCTTTGTCACTCGGAGTAAAAATGGCACTCTCATGCCTTGAAGTTGCTTTAGACTTTTAGAAAGAAGGGAAATCAATTTGACAAAATCATCACTTTTGACAAAAATTAATCTGATGCTAAATGTATTTTTGAATTGAAATGACTCATCAGTAAGTACCAATACGTATTTGTGTATTATCTTTCTCTCTCCCTTGTTCTTGATAAAAGTTCTCTAACTTTCCAGTTGATATTTGTTGTGCCATCCTACTGTGTGACATCACTGGTAATTTTAATGTCTAGATTCAAAATAGCAAGCGCTGTTTTATTTCTGTAACCGTTACTTCACATATAGAGGTTCCTGCATCAATTATACACTAATGTAAGTGGTGTGTAGATGCATATAGTCCAATAAAAACAAAGACATTAAAAATGAGCCCGCTGTTTGTTTTTCTGGTTACAAATGTGACAAATCAGAGAGGATACGAATATAAAAAGAGCTGATCTAGGTGGAGATGTTTTTCAGGAAAACAGTAAAATGCTAAATTCACTGCTCATTCAACAATTTCAGATAAGAAGGGGAGAACGGTCAGGATCTGTTGGTGCAATGGCCCTGATGGTGCAGCATGTTAAGCAAACATCGGTAACAGAGCACAGCACACAGCCTGCAGAGAAGGAAAGACCTCTTCCTTGTGGCTCTCTAGTGGTGCACTTCATATAGTAACGAAGGTTACGATTTGGTAACCCTAGTTCTATTAGCACTGGCGGAGCCCTCTACTGGACTCTATTTGTACTACCTCCTCCAATCACACGCACACACTTGCCCACTGAAATTTTATCGTGCACGTAATCGACCAATAGGATGCCGCTACCAATACGTGCGTGACGTATAAATAGCAGTGTCCCTACTGCCTCAGCATCTGACCGACTCTTCAGCAGACGGCGTCCGAGCGGCAGGGCTCATCGGTAGAGGGCTTCGCCTGTGCTTATAGAACTAGGGTTACCATATTGTAACCTTCGTTCTATCTCACACAAGCTCCACCCTCTACTGGACTCTATGGGTACAGTGGGTGGAGCCCGATGACAGTCCACCCTAACTGCGACAAGCCAAAGTCCACCACACCAACCTGGTTGGCCACAGGCCGGCCAAAGCCCCGACCATCACTTCACCTAGTGACAGAGTGGTGGGACACCCCTGAGAAGGTCGCTGGACCAATAGGGGCTTGGCCTGACCATTAACACCTGGACTGCCCTGACTTCTCACTGGAACGTCAGGCACTGCCAGTGTATGCTACACCCAGTAGTCACCAGATCCTCACTTTTCAGATCCTAGGTTGCACTTGCGAGCTGGATCCCGAGAAGGAGCCCGACATATCCAAGAGACAGAAACGCACAAACGAGCACAGTAAGGGCCAAGATGCCATTGTGCAGATCTCTTCGACACACACCCTGCTGAAAAAGGGTCGTAGACACTTCCACTCTTCTGAGTGTAATGTGCACGCACAGCTAAGGGTGGGTCTGTTCCCGCCCGTGTGCAGGCTTGGGAGATTCACTCACAAAGCCAGCTGGCCAGGCTCTACTTGGACAGGGTTTTACTGACTGCACTATCACTGGAACAGACAAACAGCTGACCAGTGCATCGAATGGGGGCTGTGTGCTCTACATAGGACGTTAGCCTAGCACACATGGACACAACAGATGCACTCTCACCTCCCTGCACCCTAAATTGGGTAGGGGGGTAGAAAGCATCCAGATTTATTGTCCTCGACCTGAACATGCTCCTTATGTTCTTAAGTATGGAACATCCAAAGTGTCAGAACTGAATGAAAGAATAAATAAATAAATGGGGAAATATATGTAAGAAAGAATGAATGAATAAAAAAATAAAAAAATAAATGCGGAAATATATCAAAGAATGAATGAATGACTAAAATAATAGGGAAATAAATGGGGAAATATATCAAGTAAAGAATGAATGAATAAAAGAATAAATAAATAAATGCAGAAATATATCAAAGAAAGAATGAATGAATAAAGAATAAATAAATAAATGCAGAAATATATCAAAGAAAGAATGAATGAATAAAAGAATAAATACATACATTTGCTTTTGCCTTTCCCCAAGGAGACCTATTGTCATTGCTTTTCCCTTAGAGACCTATTGTCATTGCTTTTCCCTTAGAGACCTATTGTCATTGCTTTTCCCTTGTCAATAAAGTGTTGTGGCCCGCCCACTAAGTCAGGTCGAGCAGCCGATGACTGATACTATCTTCAGTGTGGATATGCTGTCCCTGGAAGAGTGTTTGGAGTGTGATTGGTAGAAAGTTTAGAAGGAGTTATGCTGCTTTAGAGACTGGGATATTTCCCAGTTGAAACTTCCGACTTCCTACATCAAAGCGTTCCAGGTGCATGGTGGTGCATGACGCCAAAAGTGAACGAAAACCATGGCTAACTGTGACAACGTGTACACACAGTTGCACGCTCAGCAGTGTTTTAGGTGTTAATTAAAAGGATGGCAGTTTAACTGCAACAACTTAATATAACATAAATTAGTTAAAGGTTCAGTGTGTAATATTTCTGAGGATCTATTGACAGAAATGCAATATAATATCCATAACTATGTTTTCAATGGTGTATAAAGACCTTGCATAATGAACCCTTATGTTTTTATTACCTTAGAATGAGCTATTTATATCTGCATACACTGCAGCACCCCCTGCTGTGGAGGTCGACATATTGTGTCATCATGTTTCTACCGTAGCCTACAGCGAACAGAGTGCGTTTCCTCACTACCTTGAAAGAGAAGCAACAGAAGAAGTAGCAGCAGAAGAAGTTAGTAGCAGGAGCAGGAGCAGCAGCAGGAGCAGCAGCAGAAGAAGAAGTTGTACGTTTCTAACTACTAGGTAGTAGTAGAAGCTCTCCTTTATTAGTAGTGGAATTTTGTACAAATGGAGGACCACAGCTATTATTTAGCACAAGAGCCGACGGAGGGTGAATCTGCTTGATGAAAGCATGATGGAACCAGACTTATATGGGAGCGACGCAGGCAGAAATCATGGGTTAACATCGGTGTGGCTTTTCCCAGATAGAAGGATCTAATGAGGGAAAAATGTTTTCAAAGTGACGCCGAAGTTGCCAGTTTTCTCCTGGACAGGTAAGGTATTCCAACTTTAGCATTGCAAATGAAATGGTGTTAGCGATAGTGTTAGCATTAGCCAGAAGCTAGCCATAGACACTGAGAAGTGACTTTTCCCTTGTCAGTGGTGTAAAATATGTAGTTGGATAGTTTCATGTGGTTCTTCTCCCTCACTGTGTTATGGCTTTGCTATGTGGGGATAAATGTGCTGGTTACGTTTGTGAGACAATCAGCTGATTGGTATTATTGAAACAGCAAGTTAGCCTACGGCATAACAGCTCATATTAGCCCGCTAAACTTTTACTACACTGTTAGAAGAAATATGTAACGTTAGTTGGATTGTTATTTCGAAGGTTGTTCTTCAGCGCTTCGGCTTCGTTTAGTGAACAGAAATGTGTCTTTTATGATTGTGAGACATTCAGCTGATGATTACAATTAGCTATAAAACCGTAACATTGCATGGAGCATGGTGGCTCAGATTAGCAAGCTAAATGTTTACTGCCCTGGTGGAAAACATTTATTTTTACTGCTAACAGCATTACGATAACAACACTGTGTGCCTATCAAGTGACTAATTATGCTTATTGTCAGAATTTGCATTAGAAACAACGTATTTGTTTGTATTGCTTCTACAGTGCATACAAAGGTTACCACAAGCTCAAATTATGGCTGTCAGTACTTATTTGTGTTATATTATATTGTAGAGCACCCTTGATCCTCACCTGACTATGGCTTTGTAAACTTACCCATGATGTGGTTTATAATGGACTGTGGTACAGAAACAGTGACATTTTTACACACTCTTGGCTTACGTTTTCCATGTTGTCTGTCAGTGATCATACTTGCACTAGATGTGATAGTTTTTGGGATGTTCAGTTTATTAGGCCAGATGAGTAAACCCTACAAAGATGTAACACATTGTGGATTACAGTACAGTAATGTATTACAGTCGTATGCGACTGTGTCATGTAGCACTTCATTTATTGATGCTGCTGTTGTTTCTCCAGCTACGAGACAGGTCCTGCAACATCGACTCCCTTGAAGAGAAAACCTTTGCAAGTCCCAGCTCCAGCATTGTCTATCATTGGTGCTTCTAGTGGAGCAGACCGGTAAGTCATGCATAACAATATACACTGCTCAAAAAAATAAAGGGAAGACTAAAATAACACATCCTAAATCTGAATGAAGGAAATAATCTCATTAAATACTCCTTTCTTTACATAGTTGAATGTGCTGACCACAAAATCACACAAACATTATCAATGGAAATCAAATTTATCAACCCATGGAGGTCTGGATTCGGAGTCACTCTCAAAATCAAAGTGGAAAACCACACTACAGGCCAACTTTGATGTAATGTGTGTGGCCTCCACGTGCCTGTTTGACCTCCCTACAATGCCTGGGCATGCTCCTAATGAGGTGGCGGATGGTCTCCTGAGGGATCTCCTCCCAGACCTGGACTAAAGCATCCGCCAACTCCTGGACAGTCTGTGGTGCAACGTGTATGTTGGTGGATGGAGCGAGACATGATGTCCCAGATGTGCTCAATTGGATTCAGGTCTGGGGAACGGGCGGGCCGTCCATAGCATCAATGTCTTTCTCTTGCAGGAACTGCTGACACACTCCAGCCACATGAGGTCTAGCATTGTGTTGCATTAGGAGGAACCCAGGGCCAACCGCACCAGCATGTGGTCTCACAAGGGGTCTGAGGATCCCTCATGGAGTCTGTTTCTGACCGTTTGAGCAGACATATGCACATTTGTGGCCTGCTGGAGGTCATTTTGCAGGGCTCTGGCAGTGCTCCTCCTGCTCCTCCTTGCACAAAGGCAGAGGTAGCGGTCCTGCTGCTGGGTTGTTGCCCTCCTACAGCCTCCTACACGTCTCCTGATGTACTGGCCTGTCTCCTGGTAGCGCCTCCATGCTCTGGACACTACGCTGACAGACACAGTAAACCACTTTTCCACAGCTCGCATTGATGTGCCATCCTGGATGAGCTGCACTACCTGAACCACTTGTGTGGGTTGTAGACTCCGTCTCATGCTACCACTAGAGTGAAAGCACCGCCAGCATTCAAAAGTGACCAAAACATCAGCCAGGAAGCATAGGAACTGAGAAGTGGTCTGTGGTCACCACCTGCAGAACCACTCCTTTATTGGGGGTGTCTTGCTAATTGCCTATAATTTCCACCTGTTGTCTTTTCCATTTGCACAACAGCATGTGAAATTGACTGTCAATCAGTGTTGCTTCCTAAGTGGACGGTTTGATTTCACAGGAGTGTGACTGACTTGGAGTTACATTGTGTTGTTTATGTGTTCCCTGTATTTTTTTGAGCAGTGTATTAATTTTGTCCTAATAGCTTTGATTAGAAACATGAACTTTATGATTAGTGTGTAATTTTATTTTATTTGTGGTCTATATCTACTGTTGAATGAGCATATGTGGGATATACACAACTTGCTCTGGTTATTCTTTACAGAGATGAGCATCTTGATGTCATTCCAGAAGCCACAGAAATTCAGGGCCTTAAACAAAGGTAACATGTACACATCATAACTTTTAGCCCTGTATTGCTTGTCTCCAAATGTTCATAATATATATTTGTAATATGTTTTTTGCAGCTTACATGACATGAGCATTGTTGAGGAGGACTTGGAGGAAAATGTTTTCAATGATCCAATGAACAGTGTGTAAGTAGTACTTCCTAATTACATGTATTATTTTTTAGTGATATTATTTGAGAACTTGTTTTTATCTGAAAGTTGTCATTATGTACAGAATTGATTGGGCAGATGAAGCTTCCCCTTACTCCCTTGAAAGAGATGATGGACAGAATGGTTTCAGCTCTGATGAAGAGGATCTTCCACCGATTTCTATACGGTGTTTTATTTGTCAGTCTCAATTTGCAATTGTTTTGTGGTGTCTGTTTATTACAGATTTTTGTGCCTCAATAGAATGGGTGGAGCACTGAAGAAAGCACACTCTATCGATGGACTTCCTTGCCTGCACATGAAGACGCTCCTGATGAGCCTTCTCCCTGTGATCATGACCCTGTTTTCCAAGAACCACAGAATGTCCTTTATGAAGATGACATCATAGGTGTCAGAGCCTCCATAGTGTACGAGAACTGCTTAAGACAACTGGCTACATTTCTGATCCTGCCTGTGGATAAATGCACTGGCCTTCTGAGGACTGGTGCGCTGGGCAACTCTGTTACACCCTTTGAGATCAACATCACCACCAAGGGCACAGCAGCTACTACCGAATGGGTAAGTCCAGACAATCACAGAATATCACAACTTTAAATTAGTATTTTGGTTATACCTGTACATGACAAAAGCAAATGTTTCTTCTGTGGGACTTTTAGATATAATGGACACAACTTGTGGAGGTGGAATTCCCAGCCTGTGATGAAGTTTGGGATGCAAGCTGGAGATTTGCTCTTGTCCACCAACATTTAGTTGTCTGGCAATAACTACGCAAAGGTTGCCCTCTTGTTCAAATTCATGAACATGGTGATGGTGAACAGGAACACCTTCTTCTCCATTCAGGACACTTACTGCGTCAATACAATAAAGGACTTCTGGGAAGAGAGAAGGACAGAGGGTTTTTGTCGCCTTCAAGGGAAAGATCTTGTTGTCCTAGGTGTGTAGTTGATACTGTATTATGTAACATAGCTGTTGAATTCACTAAGCAATGACAGTATGGAAACAACTAATTACTGTTTTTCTGTTGAATTATATCTTAAAAAATTTCATTCATCATCATCATTCATGTTGCCACCATAGACAAGTGGCAAACATCATGGAACTCTGTCGTCTTGGAGAAGGAGGGTTTCATCCAGACTGGACAAGCTTACATCAGAGATAAAGCTAGTGGAGATCTGCACAGATGCTCATGCCCAGATTGGTGCCCTTATGAGTAAGTATTCATGTGATATATTGTATGGATGCATGTGTATAACAGCAATATAAATATTATAGAAACATGACATTATTTACCACTTCATAGACCCAGACAAAGGCAAATACAAGGCCCTTAGAATTCATCACAGTCTGGACATGTGGCATGGTGCGAAGAACCTTGCCAAAAAAATAGCAGCAGTAAGTGTAATAACTGGCTGTTGAACATTAACACTTTCACCTCTACACACAGACTATAGTTGAATGCCTGTATTTTACAGTAATATTTATTTTTCTCTTTTCAAGGCAGCAAAGATAAAAGGAGAGTCCATCCTCTTCAACTGGCTGAAGGACATAGTCAACCATTTT
>NC_060162.1:14986263-15001959 GCF_021292245.1 Micropterus dolomieu | reverse complement strand
CCTTCTGAGGACTGGTGCGCTGGGCAACTCTGTTACACCCTTTGAGATCAACATCACCACCAAGGGCACAGCAGCTACTACCGAATGGGTAAGTCCAGCCAATCACAGAATATCACAACTTTAAATTAGTATTTTGGTTATACCTGTACATGACAAAAGCAAATGTTTCTTCTGTGGGACTTTTAGATATAATGGACACAACTTGTGGAGGTGGAATTCCCAGCCTGTGATGAAGTTTGGGATGCAAGCTGGAGATTTGCACTTGTCCACCAACATTTAGTTGTCTGGCAAGGCAGCAAAGATAAAAGGAGAGTCCATCCTCTTCAACTGGCTGAAGGACATAGTCAACCATTTTCGGTGGTGTTGCAAGACTGCCGACACACGTGGGCAGTTGGCTATATCAGGTTGTGTGGCTATACTTTTTCACACTGATGTATATTAGTAATATTTATGCTTACTGCTCATGTACACAGAAGTATGTATTTGTTGGTTCTATCAGATCGACTGCAGACCTAGAGTCATTCCAGAATCATATCCTGATGTATGCCAGCAAGTGTTATACTTTCAGCCCCCAGTTTATGAGGCAAGAGTTCTACTTGCTGCTTTGGACTACAATTTCCACCGGAACTGACCAACAATGAAAACGTTGGACGGCAAAGAGATGTACGTTTTACACTTATATAATATTCCCATTCATAGTACAATATTCAGCCAATGTTTTATATGCAATTGATTGTCTTTACACTCAAGGTTTTCTCTTGTTCTACTTACAAACTGATATTAAATGGTTGTAATTTGTGTAATTTCAGTTTCAAAACATTGTATAAGAAGAACGGTAGAAGATACAGCGTATATGCCTTGAAATCTGAAAAAACCTACGGATACATTTCCGAGTTGCAAAGAAGGATTGTGAAGAACAGACTCACAAGTGGAGTGGGGATGCCTAGAAGGAGGAGCCTTCTCCCAGATGATCCCAGACAGCTTGGTTTGGTGCCCCCCGTACCTGCACCAACCACATCAGACTTGTAGCAGAGACAAGTCAGAAGAGGTCTAGGTAAGTTACACAAATTTGTTGCCTATGTTGTACCACATTACATGTCACTGAATGATATTTACATTACAATATAGTCTGTAACTATGTTTGATGGCACTGTCTTCAACAGGACCGTTATTCCAACCAGCATCTGATGTGGAAGGATCCCCATAGGAGATCACCTTGCCTGTGTCCTGATTCTTGTCAGGCAGGATCACAAGGGAAAGAACTTCAGTTCACTGACAAAGTCATAGGTTTTACTCTTCAAAAAGAGAAATTTATTAACATTAAATTCTGTTCCTACCCTCCTCCAGTGGTTATTTCATGTTATTCCATTTTGTACACGTTTCATCTTATTCTGCTAAGTCCACTGTGACCAGCGCATATTATTTTCAGTAGGTAGCCTAAATTACAGTTTACAATTTGAACGTAATGATAAGTAAGGCTACAGCTGTCCCCTATTATGTAAATATAAATAACTAAAATTGCTATTGGAAATGTTATGGCAAAGTTTGAAATTCTAAACACATGTACAAATGTATATAATGAAAATAAAAACACCATGTGCTTCTATTTCTTACCTTTTATTTTTTCGATACCATAGAACTGCAGTTGAACAACTATAACACAATATCTAACTATACAACATACATCAAATTTAAATAAAGAGGGGAGAAATATGAATAAATACTGTATATATAGAAATGTAATAATAATAATTCAAATGTTAACTATGTACATTTGTTTGATGCCTTGATGATGCTGAGGCAGGTTTGTGAGTATTTGTGTGAAACTGTATGACCATGCCAAAGGGCCTGGAAGGAAATTCACATTCCAGGAATAAAACCTGTGTAGTGTCCTTGAGGATCAGGGAACTTGTCTCTGATCCTCCAAACACAACAACTAGGGACGACAAGTTGGTTTCTCTGGCCTAAAGCTCCATGTTGCCAATAGATGAAGTGTCTATAGGCACCATAGCGGGACTCCCTGTTGTCATCCCCAGGCTCCTTGATGTTGCCTAATGCCGTAATGTCCTCCCAGTACTGCCTGTGAATGTGAATAAAGCCTTCTTCAAGGCAGTACTGGGAGAAGTGTGGCAGTAGGCACACACAGTTCACTTACTCCTGGCCACAGCATTTCCCTACAGTTAACACAAGTACACCAAGGTACTCCTGGCACTATTTTTACATTTAAATTTACATTTACTCATTTGGCAGACGCTTTTATCCAAAGCGACTTACATTTGAGGAACAACATACAAGCATCAACAGAGCATCAACTACAGATCTACAACTGACAATACATACTAGTAAGAGCAGCAATAAATACTAGTAAGAGCTCACAGTACATATCACATCAATGGGGTAAATACCTAGGGAAGGAAAGAAGAGTTAAAAAGTGCAATCAAAACAAAAAGTGCAATCAATACATCATTGTAGGGGATAGAAGAAAAAGAGCACAGGAAGTGCATGTTAGAGGTTAGGAGTTAGAGGTGTTATAAGAGGAAGTGTTCTCAGAAGAGATGAGTTTTCTAGAGCTTCTTGAAGTTAGAGAGGGACGCCCCTGCTCTGATGGCGTGTGGTAGCTCGTTCCACCATCGTGGTGTCACAGATGAGAATAGCCGGGACTGGGATTGCTTTGTGTGAAGGGATGGCAGAGCCAGGCGGCGTTCGTTGCAGGAGCGTAGCGGCCGAGAAGGAACGTAAGTTTGTATTATGGAGTTTAGGTAGATGGGTGCAGAACCAGTAGTCACTCTGTATGCAAGCATTAGTGACTTGAATTTGATTCTGGAGGCCACGGGGAGCCAGTGGAGGTCACTGAGTAATGGAGTGAGTCCTTTTGGGCTGATCAAAAACCAGACGCGCTGCTGTGTTCTGAACCATTTGTAAGGCTTTCACCGCACAAGCTGGAAGACCTGCTAGGAGGGCATTGCAATAGTCGATGCGAGAGATAACCATGGCCTGTACCAGAAGCTGAGTGGCGTACTGAGTGAGGTAGGGCCTGATTTTCTTTATGTTGTATAGAGCAAAGCGGCATGACCGAGAGAAAGCAGCAACATGGTCTGAAAAGGACAGCTGGTCATCAATCAGTTTTTCACCACCTTGGTTGGAGTGATGGTTGTGGAGTCAATTTGTAGTTTGATGTTATGGTGGATAGATTGCTTGGCTGGAATGACCAAGAGTTCAGTCTTAGAGAGGTTTAGTTGAAGGTGGCAAGCCTTCATCCATGCAGATATGTCCGATAGACAACGGGGAGCCACAACACTCTGGTGCACTCTGCACTCCCCTGGCAGGTCCCTCCCATCCAGTGAGAGACTCATCTATGAAGACTGACACGGATGAAGACACCCTGCCGAGCAGCACCCGCGCTGCCAGACAGTGAGAGACCCCCAGAACCACAGGTCCTCCTGCACTAGAGTTGAAAGGGTGAGGGTGGGGGGTTACATCACCTTTGCCTCTTTAGGTCCAGATGCAGGCTTGTAAACCAACATTGTAGCCGTCGCATGTGCAGCAAGCACAGAGGGAGCACCTGATGGACTACTGCCCTGAGGCCCAACAGCAGCATCGTTGACAGCGCTGCTGCAGCTGTCCCCTGCTGCAGCCTGTGGACCACCAAGCGATGTGCACAGATATGCTCTTGGAGTGTTGTAGTTGAGCACAATCCCCAGATACTCCGCTCACTTCAGCGGCTGTTGAGGTGCAAAATCAACTGGGCTGTGTGGAGATCACTCAAGGCTTTAATCTCTCACTCTCGTGAGTAGAAAGGAACCCTCATGCCCTTCTTGTGCAACGATTGCAGTGCGATGCATCTGCTGAGTGTGTGGGGGGCTAGCGAGTAGTTGACGGGGAGCCTAATGTATTTGTAGGCTACCCCCTGAGAGGAGAAGCCTAGAAATTCCCTGTTACTGTATCAGCTCGACATGAAATAGGCATCTTTCAGGTCAATGGCGGTGAACCAGTTGCCGGGCTGCAGTGGCTCCAGCATTTTCCTGAGATAAAGTGCCACAGGCCGCACCGCTGGAAGAGACGTGTTGTCTGGTTGCGTCTCTCCGGCTATATCTGACCTTGATTGGCATTAGTTCGACTCATGCCATCGCAGCTAGTCAGCTAAACGCTGCGCTGGTTCGGTTGAGCATATGTCGACGATGTGGTTGTGTGTTTTAGGAACACACACACTGTCAGTGAGCTAGCAGTGTTCCCGTGGACACTGTCGTGAGTGCACGGGGAACGCAGAGTTAGCTCGCATTGCTGCATTGTGTCACCACCATGGCAGCAGCCCTTCATTCGGCTGCCAGGAGATGTAGGCGACCCGTTGCGCGGGCCGGACAGCCGGCTAGCGAGGAGGAAGCCCAGGTCCTACTACCGTTTCGCCCGGATGCCAACAGGAGAGCGACTTTGGACACGGGCTTCTGTTCAGTGGTTTGAATAGCGCAGCAAAGACCCGGGCCCTCCCACTGTGTCTCTCGAGCTTAGCAAGGAGAGCAGTGTGGGCTGTAGGTCGGATCATTAGCTTAGCATCCGTGAACGTGCAGTTTTGTGGAGACTGAAGCGTGTTACACACCGAGCCGAAGATGGAGGGGGTTCGGTGGGGAGGAGAATGCTCTTTGGGAATGTACTGTATTTAATCACTTGAACATTCACAGCATTTTCAGTGTGTACACAGCAGCACATGAAACACAAATAAATGCATGCTGGACATATAACGGAGGGAGGAGGTCTGGTGGTGTGCATCATCCCCTCTGTCACCCTTCTTTTTATTTTATTTATTTTTTAAATAAATAATAAAGCTTAGACTTTTTCCAAGAGCTGCAATCTAAAAAGGCAGTGGTGTCCTTGATCGCACCATGGGCCGTTGTCTTAGAACGCACCACGGCCGGAGTTGGAAAAGGCCGAGCGGGGCTTGAACGCACCACAGCCGGTGTGACTGTGGTTGACACGTCACCCGGTGTTGACGTCAGCCTCAAGCTCACAGCTTCCCTGTGAAGCAGTGGC
Source organism: Micropterus dolomieu (assembly GCF_021292245.1). Lineage (NCBI taxonomy): Eukaryota > Metazoa > Chordata > Actinopteri > Centrarchiformes > Centrarchidae > Micropterus > Micropterus dolomieu. Next base: position 14,996,934 of record NC_060162.1, on the reverse strand, counting down.
AGGTAGACAGCCTCGCCTGCTGCAACAGGCGCTATGAGCCGCTCGTGGAGGAAACGAAGCCAACTGAAGCAGCGAGCGATCTCTTTCGTCCCGCTCTACCAAGAGAGACCTGACTTTGGCTGTCTCTCTCCGGCTATAGCGGACTAGCCTAGCTGCGCTGTGACCGCTCGGCTAAAGAGATTTCGGCAGGGCAGCGTGTCTGTTTATGTAACACGCTTTCACTGCCGGTGAGCTAGCAACGCGCCCGTCACTCGGTTCTTAGGGCGGCGTGGGTCGCGGGGTGAACCGTTAGCTTAGCGTCAGTGAGCTAGCAACGCGCCCGTGCGAGTCCTCGTGGGCGTGCTGGGAATGCAGAGTTACAGTACACTGCTGCATTGTCCAGTTTCCACGGTAAGAACAGCTCGTTTCTCGGCTTTCACGTCGTGGAAGCGGACCATTATGGCCGCGGACTCGGCGGTCAGGCTAGCGAAGTGGACGCACGGGCCTGACGTATTTATACGTCATGCACGTATCGGTAGCGCCGTCCTATTGGTCGGCTACGTGCACGATAAAATTTCAGTGGGCAAGTGCGTGTGTGTGATTGGAGGAGGTAGTACCCATAGAGTCCAGTAGAGGGCGGAGCCTGTGTGAAATAGAACTGGCTGTCTGCACCAACGCCTCGTTTCGGACCGTGCCAGCAGCAGCAGGTCATCCAGGTAAAACAGGACTATGATTCTCTCCCCCTGCAGCGGCTCCAAGGCCGTCTCGACGCACTTGGAGAAGGCGCATGGGGCCAGAGAGTAACCGAACGGCAGGCTGTTGTGCGGATGCTGGAGGCCCCGGAAAGAGAAGCGCAGGAAGTTCCTGTGTGCTGGGATGACGAGAACGTGAAAAAATGCGTCCTTCAGGTCTATGGAGGTCAGCCAGTCCCCTCTGGCACACACACTCCAGCACCTGCTTCACCGTCAACATGCGAATTGGTCTGTCCATAATCGCTTTGTTGAGTAGTGACAGATCCAGGATGGGTCTCATCCCCCACGTATTTTTCCTGACCGGGAAACATCGGAAGTAGAACCCCCGGTTTTCCTCCCCCAGAGGTACTCTGGAGATAGCCTGCTTCTCTAGGAGCTCCTGGGGGCGGCGATCTGAGCCGGAGAGGAGAGAACTTTCCTCTATCCAGGCGAAAGGTGGGGGGAACTGCATCCAGTTACCATTGCGGGCCAGGCTGTTCAGCCACCTGTCCATAGAACAGGAAAAGAGCCATTTAGAGTATCACTCTGAAAGTGGTCGGGCCTGCTGATGAGGTGCCCTGGTGGCCATAACGTGAGGCCACTCTGCTGTCCCTGCCGCCGACGCGGGTTGGGGACATGGGGGGCCACCCTTAAGGGGCCGGGACGCCGACCATGGGGGGCTGACAGCGGTCTCCGTGAGCCGCCGGGCAGGAGGGTCCTGCTGTTGGACTGACCAGTGTTTACCATTCTAAACGTCTTATCAATACATCACCATAAAAGAAATCACCATACAACAAATAAACAAATGCTTTCAGATTGTCAGAGACAGCAGATGGAGACTGCAATAAAAGTGTGTTTAAATAAAACTCATCTGTGTGTTGTTTCATAAGTAGGCCAAATCAGTCATTTAGTAACTAAGTAAGTAAATACAGTTTATTTATAAAGCGCTTTTCTCAGATAAAATCACAAAGTGCTGTACAAAAGAGTAAATAAAAACAAATAGTATAAAATGTATATAAATATATAAAATTAAAATGACACTAGTAAAAACCCATCAACCAAAAGCCTTCTTAAATAGACATGTTTTCAGATCCTTTTTAAAAGAGACAACAGTGTCTGCCAGACGCACGTTTTAGATCAGCCCAAAGTGTTACCTGGATGTTGACGTGCTTAATCAATACATGATTGGAAGCCAGGAATCTGTGATTGTTCTATTAGCTCGCAGGTAATGCAGAGAGCTAGCAGCGTACATGTTACTTATTGCTCAGGTGAGTTCGAATCCAGACGACGAGATTTTGTAAAAAGTCTATTTTCTTTCACAGATTTTTTCATATGTGCTCAAAGTCATGCCCAGGCTGGCAGCGGCTATCAGTGGACCTGTGGGAGGCTGATTGACTGTCCAGACCACCATGAAGATAGAGCAATGGTTCCTGTCATCTCCTCCCACCCTGTTGTTGCTCGTAATGTCTTCGTTCTCCTCACAGATTGTAAATGGTTAAATTAAACATGTGGTAATGTATTAGAGATCTTGCAATGTTTTGATTTCTCATATCCAAATGGCCATGTATTTCAGAGCATATTTATTATATTTGTTTTATTGTCAGTTTTCAGATGCATACACAAGTGCGTCAGTGGCTTTATTTTACAAATCATATGAGTAACGTTAACTTTGTAAAAGGACATAATGCAGGCATTTGCTAACTGCATGTTTGGAAGCTTTTTCAAAATATACAATGGGTCAGTACTTGTGTCTAGGGCTGACCCCAAATAGTCAAAGATTCGATGCTTCAATGGGCAGAGCCACTGTCAATCTCACAGTCGAAGTTTTGCAGCGAAACAAGGATCATGCCATTTTCGCGATATGGGATTGATTTTACATAGAACTACCTGTTTTCTACCAATAAGTTAATAGCAAAGGCTTTGGATTTTGAAACCCGAATGTCACATTATTATGTAAAGCGTGGAGGCAGCTGCTCTGTTGACAAGTCTTCCACGTTACAACAAATATCAGTAAGTGCACATATTATAAATAAGTAACACAAAAAACTGTTAACTGTGTCTACATAGCATATTTTAAGCAAGTTTATACAAAGCATATTTGCAACCGATAGAGGATTGCAAAGCTGGAAGATTTCAGTTATACAGTACCTAGTGTGTTTTATGGTACTTGTATTGCGCCTTTCTAGTCTTCCAACCAGTCAAAGCGTTTTTACACGCTTTCACACACTGATGAAACAGCCAGCGGGAGCAATTTGGGCACCTCCATACTCAATACAGATGACCTTCATCTCAGCATTTCTTCTATTTAGCTCTTTCACCTCCCGTTTCATTCTTTCTCTCCCAAACTCCTCTACCCTGGCCCAGAAAGTAGCATTAAAGTGCTGATAAAGTCTCCAGTCAGCCCCATTCCACTGTAAAGCTTTGGCTCTCAACTCAGGGGTCAGTCGAGATACGGATGAGCTCTTGCGAGCATTTAGTTTAAAATACAGGATGTCCTCCGTGGTCCAACAGAGTGTTTCCTTAAGCAGGATAAGAGACTCATCAAAATATTCTGCTATGAGAACCAGATCAAATTGTTTGGATAAGCTGTGAATATTCATCATTACAAGAGGATCATCAGCCTCCAGGTTGTTATCAAAACCAAAGTCAAAAAAGAGCAAATTTTTAAGATAGAATGAGTTGTACGCCTGTGGGCTGTAGAAGGACTGAGGATTGTTCAGAAACTTCACCACTTTGTTCCCTCCATCAATCCTCCATGTGAGAGGAACATCTCTCTGATAATAATGGAAGGATGACTCAAAGAGATCCACTGGGTTGCGTAAGATGGTGAAGTACGCAGCATCTGGAGGCAGAACCTTGGCTACTTCCTGATGGTCAAAGCGCATGTGGTTACAAACTATGTTGAAACAGTCTCCAGGCCTGTAGTCCCTCACCTTGGAGCACAAGAAAGGCGATGGGTAGAAAAAGTCATTGCGCCCATCAGGGAAGGCAAATTTAAGCTTGTGCTTTTCTCCAAATCTGAAGAGGATGTTTAGTACGGTGCTACTAGCAGTTTTATGGGTCTTCATGAACATGGGGTTCACTCTGGGGGAGCACTCTTCTGACTGGGAACTTGTGCTTTGAGAAGACATGCTCAAATTTTTCTTCAATGGTCTGCCTTTACTGAGAGGACACGTGTCTTCCTGGGAGCCCCTGTAAATAAAAACATATAGATATTGACATGCAAACAGATTCAACTGAAAAAGTGCTTTTCTTTGTACATCTTTACCTTATCTTCACTTGGGTTGGTTTTGTCAAGTAGTACAGCACCAACATGATGTTGATCAATGAACCCCAGAGAATCAGCCTTCGTATTGCAAGTCTGTACTTCTTTCCTTTGATGCCAGACATCATTAATACCCAAACGGAACCTGAAAATTCCATTAAAGCACAAACGGGTGTAATGCCCTGCAGCGATTCTTACACACACGCCAACTCATTACCCCTTACATCACCTCCCTTAATACATTACATGTACTGTATAAAGCCCAGGCCTGGGGTCTCATTTATAAACAGTGCATATGTACAAAACATGGCCCGGAAAAGTGCGTCCGCCACTTCCCAAGCAAAGCTTGTGATCTATAAAAAACAAACTTGACGGGAAAATGTGCAGACAAATGAGAAACCGCGACTCACATGGCAGAAGGATGAAACGGTTTGAAATTAATTGGCCTACTATTGTGTAAAATGAATCGAAATTGAAGTATTATTGGTTTAAAGCCTTTCTGAATAAACCAACACCCATTTGATTGATATCTGTTTCTGCCAAAATAATGCCTCAAATGTTGTACAGTTTAGTCAAGAATCATTAATTATTAATTAATACTTGCATGCAGTGCAATGAATTTTTTCTCATAAATAAGGTGAACTGGAGGACAAATCACATTTAAATTGATGCTGTTTTCAGTGCGTCAGTCAAGCAAATAGGAGAGCATAGTTTCATAAAGCCTGTTGTTATCAGATATTCGTTCTTATCAAACGCTGTGCACTAGCATGTGGATGTGATGTGCTGCTTTTAAAAACATGTTATGGAAAATATAACACTATTTTATTAAGTAAATCTTTAAGCTTATAAGCTTAAAGAGACCTGTTCTTGTCCGTGTTTCAGAGTGGACCATAACCTTGCTGACCAGCCATAAAGAGGAGCCAACGAGTACTTTCTGGTTTACAGAGAATAATGGGAAATGGACTTAATTGATTAAGACCAGTGAGACTGAATGGGATAAAAAACAGAAACTTGATGTCACTTTGTATGGTTTGATTGCTTGTTTGCCATTTTGTTTTGTTTTTTGACATAAATATCATTTAGCCAAGTAATATTTCTTTTAACTCATCGGCAGCCTCGTTAAATGAGTGGACTGTTTGTATATCCTAAATAAATGTTTAAACACAAGTGGAATGTATTTGGTTTAATCTCTTTTCAAACGGGGGATTCCAAATTAGTACCTGGGTCATCCGTCTTGTGTGTCCCCCTCCAGCCAGTGGTGTCACTACTCAAGAGGGATGCCCTTTTCTTCTTCAGGTTTTTATGGCAGCTGGCATCCATTGAGTTGCATTACTGCCAAAGAGGGACGCCCCTTCATGCAGATCGGTTCTAAAAGGGGTGGAGCTTCACTGCCCCATTTCCTCTGGTGCAGAAGCATTGCGCCAAAGTGCGTTTTTTACCCACCATACAACATGCTTCAGCTTCACCAAACGGAAAGTCAGCGTCACACTGAGTTAAATTTCGTTTTGTAGCTTTTCTGTTGGAATTTACCTCCTTTTATTCATGCAGTCAGTACGTTTTAATATTAATGAGGGGCGTTTCATTGACCATTAATATGCAACTATGGGTGTTTGAAGGATTGGACATGGAGCTCCCTCATGTGCGCCACATTTCAAGTTGATTGTGATTTATAAAGGGAACATTGATTAGAAGCCCAGCGACCCTGTACGCAGAATAAGCGGTTGACAATGGATGGATGGATGGACATTGCTTAGAAATGTGCATGCACACGGAAGAAGTCTGAATATTTTTTGGCGTATGCCATTTTTGGCTTTTGGGTATACGTACACTTTTAGTGAGGATTCTACGCACAGTTTTAGAAATGAGACCCCTGGTCCATTAACCTTACATGCAAACTGGTGTTTATCATTCATAAAAAGAAAATCTATATGATAACTGTAGAACATGAAAAGGGAAGGCTAGAGATAATACAGATGAGCAAGAAAACTGCTGCATCACTTTTTCTGTCAATTAAAACACAGAGCCCAGTGTTTATACAATAAACATATTTATGGAGCTTATAATGCCTTTACAATGGGCAGAAATGGAAGGACAAAAGATCCACAAACATCACAGCTCATAGCTTAGGTACTTGTATCTTGCAACAGAATACTGCTCATGAAAATGGCTAAAGGTCAAACCTAGCTCTGACATTGGACAAATGCTTCCTCTTTATACAAGCAAGCAGGTGATGGTGTGATATGAAAATGTGTGTTTCTTTGTATCTCAGCTCTACTAATCTTTGACATTGATCAATTAAACCCTACACTTAGTGTCTTAGCTTAACAACTCTGTAGGCCCATTATACTATAAAAAATATTTTGATGGTCAAAAGAGCCCGTATAAATGACTTGCTTAATAAAAGACTAAATCAAAGAAAAATATGTCTGGAACAAATACAAATACAAGTAAAGGCTTTATTATTACCTGAAGATGACAGCATTAGCAGTGCGAAAGTGAAGCTTTCTATATGGGGAAAGAAAGAAAACCCACTTTTGTTCAGCTTGCTGTACACTCTGAAGCCATTCAGAGAGTCATTGGTAGTGAGAACTGAAAGATAGTCAGATTTGAATGCTCCTCTGGCACATACTGTATTAGTTTATGAATTACACTACTGTTCAGTGGCACAACTCTACGTAACTGTTCCAGCAGATTGTAGTCTGACAAATAAGCTGATAAAACTACACTTAAGCAATTTGGCAACTTTTGCCCTAGCTAATGACGTCCTCAGTGATTTCATTAACTGTTTTGTGTTTGTGTACTTACGACGATATTCTGATCTATTCTGAAGATCTGCCAGAACATGTCTCCCTCGTACGGCAGGTGTTACAGATACTCTTCGAAAACAAGCTCTACGTGAAGGCAGAAAAGTGTGAGTTACACGTCAGCACGGTGAGTTTATTGGGATACGTAATCCAAGGTTGGCAGGTGAAGATGGATCCGGCTAAGATCAAGGCGGTGGCGAAGTGGCCCAGACCTGTCAACATTTAGCAATTACAACAATTCCTAGGTTTTGCTAACTTCTATCGTCACTTTATTAGGAACTTCAGCTGTGTGGCAGCTCCTCTCTCCCGACTTACATCCACACTCTTCACCTGGACCCCTGAGGCTGACCTGGCGTTTATTCAACTCAAGCGGCAGTTCACAGCGCCCATCCTAGTGCAGCCCGACCCCACCTGCCAGTTCGTTGTTGAGGTGGACACCTCTTACAAGGGGGTTGGTCCAGTTCTCTGTTCGGGAGACCGATCATAAGCCTGGCCTATCTCCAGTCTGCCAAGAGGCTCAATTCCAGGCAGGCCCGCTTGGCCCTGTTGGAACCCCTAGTTCCGGTTTACCCTCACCTACAGGCCTGGCTCAAAAAACACCAAGCCCGATGTCTTCTCCCGACAGGTCACCAGTGAGGAGTCCCCTTCGGAACCTGAGACCATACTTTCTCCTTCCTGTGTTGTGGCGGCGGTTACCTGGGAAATTGAGTCCCTGGTGAGGGAGGCTCAGCGGCACCAACCCGACACTGGTACTGGTCCTCCGGGATGTCTCTTCGTCCCTGACGCTGTACGTTCCCAGGTCCTCCAATGGAATCACACCTCCCGCTTCGCCTGTCATCCTGGAATTGACCCTGTCCTTACTCAAGCTCATTTCTAGTGGCCCACCATGGAGGCGGATGTCCAGGCTTTTGTCTCCGCTTGCTCTGTGTGTTCTCGTTCCAAGTCCTCCCATCGTCCTCCGGCTGGATTCCTGCGCCCACTGCCTTTTCCCGGTCGTCCCTGGTCCCACATGGTCTTGGATTTTGTAACCGGTCTGCCCCCATCACAAGGTAACACAGTCATCCTCACTGTTGTTGATCGATTTTCTAAGGCCACCCACTTCATCGCTCTCCCCAAACTTCCCTCAGGCTACATTGACTGCAATTAGCAGACATGATATGTCGATGTTATGTATCTTTCACCAGAGAGGCTCAGCAATGTAAGCATAGCAAAATTTATTGGTTGATAACTAAAACAGTTAGTGAGGTAGACTGAATGTTATAAATGACACTGTTGCCACACTTGATAACAGTTAAGAGTGATTTATACTTCTTCGTCGAGTCTATGCGTAAGTCTATGGCGTCAGCTACCCACATAGCCATGCATTTAATACTTGTGCGTCAGTGTCTGCGTCATTCTTCAATTACACAGTCAAACACTAGTTGGCAGTAGCACTACAGCGTCCACTGTGTCGACTGTTGCCAGCCGAGCAGGCTAACTTCCTGGTTTAGCCCTCTGCTAACGTAAGTAAGTGGCAAATTATATACATACGGTTGTTATAGATTATAGATGGATTTTCATATGATATCGACCATATGGATCACAGTCTGATAGTGAAACGAGTCATTTCGCTCGGGTTGTGACGCTCAAATATATTGATCCACCGTGTTAAGCTGATGATACAAGGGGCAACTTTATGAGCAATGTTGCTGGTGGCAAGTCTGAATATGTTTTGAAAGGATAGCGGTGGTGCGGGTAGGGTGGCGGAGTGATGGGGGAAGGGGATTACAGTAGTAATCTTTACTCATTACCATTGACGGCAACATTGCCCAGCACCATTGCTCTAATAGTTGCTCCGTGTATCATCAGCTTTACAGCCGCTGGTTTGGCCACTAGTAAAAGTTACTTCAAACAGGCTACCCCCAGGATTCTCAAAGTTAAATTTAAGACTTTTAAGACCTTTTTAATACCACCTAGGATAAAATTTAAAGCCAACTTCACTACCGTATAATGGAAAATCTGTGTGAATTTTAAGCCTGAGAAAATTATTTACAGTTACCTGAATTTAATAAAAAAATTTATTATAATACTCACATTCATATTTAATACACTATAGCTTTTTGTGGTGTGTGAACTAAAACATAAATTAATCAAGGATGTCACTTTGTGTTGAAAAGTGGTGGGGACATGGGGGTTCAGATGAGGGGTGTGATGATACACAACTCACATGATTCACAATATTGAACCAAAAGTTGAAACATATGAACCTGCTCACTGCCTTCTGTCACAACTAGAGGTGCTCCGATCAGGATTTTTTGGGCCAATCACCGATTGCTGAAAGCAGCATCGGCTGATACCGATCACCGATCACTGGGTCTATTTGGAGCCTTTCATTTATCATGTAGCATTATACAGTATACTGTATATTTATTTAATTGGTCCTAAAAACAATGTATTAAGTGTTAAAGTTAATAGATGATAAAGTATCATGAAATGATAACTGTTTATTTTATTGCCAGGAAACATGGGCAACAAATTCCACTCAATCTGTGTTAGAGACTTAAACCATAGCAGCCTTTGCCTGGTTACTATGAACATCTTATAACTTAACAAATATAGCTTTACTGTGGAATAACTACAAAAACAGAACAAACAGCATCTTTATAAATTTACTACAACCATAAAAACTGCAACAAAAAAGGCTGTAGCCAAAATATTTAGGAGATAAAGGAGCACAGGCATCATGAGTTGATGATAAACTCTGAAGTAGCCGCTTTTTGTTCTGGAAAGCTCAGGCAGGTTCTGTGGGTTTTAGGGGGGAGAGAGAGGAGCAGAGAGAGGGAGAAGGGCTACAGAGAGGAGTCAAAACTGCCTTCAATGAGATTTGAAAATAAGGAAAATTTAAATAAATAAAAATAGACTACAATGTCCAATGTCCATATTATACAGTCAATTGTTAATATTACATAGGCTACTATATTCATTATAATTTCATATGGTTTGCCATTAGTACGCTATAGGCCTTATATCATTTCAGTGGATTGTTTTCATTTTTAATCCTTGTGCAGGAAGCACAGTCTACATATCTTACATGCTGCCACCGACTTTACCAGAGGAGAGAATAGCAAACACTTTAAATACGGCCAGAAGGTTTTTATTTGATTTCATAAAGGTTAAAAATACAGGGGAATCTCAGGGAAAACGGAAGGTTGACATGAGAGGAGTAGAGAGAGGAGTGGGGTAACGCGAGGCTACATCCACACTGCTACGTTTTAAAAACGGTTTCATAGCGAAACCGATCTTCTCCGTCCACAGCTGCGTTTCAGCTGCGTATCAGAGTTGATCTCTGTCTATATTAGAACGACTGAAAACACACATCTAGTGGCCGTTCAGGTAGCCTACACTGGGCATGCGCGTGCCATGTAAACATGAAGCAGATGGTCTACTCCACCGATCGACTGATCGATCGAAGCACCCTTAGTCACAACCTATTGTGTTATGGTCATAGTAAAAAGTTAGTATACATCTATAGCAAACAAGGAATTTGCACCATATGATGTCAGCGGAAAGAAATTTTGTAATATAATATGCCAAGTGACTTCATATACAGTGGGTACGGAAAGTATTCAGACCCCTTTAAATTTTTCACTCTTTGTTTCATTGCAGCCATTTTCCAAAAATCAAAAAAGTTCATTTTATTTCTCAGTAATGTACACTCAGCACCCCATCTTGACAGAAAAAAACAGAAATGTAGAAATTTTTGCAAATTTATTAAAAAAGAAAAACTGATATATCACATGGTCATAAGTATTCAGACCCTTTGCTCAGTATTTAGTAGAAGCACCCTTTTGATCTAATACAGCCATGAGTCGTTTTGGGAAGGATGCAACAAGTTTTTCACATCTGGATTTGG
>NC_060162.1:14955606-14986243 GCF_021292245.1 Micropterus dolomieu | reverse complement strand
CATGTAGCATTATACAGTATACTGTATATTTATTTAATTGGTCCTAAAAACAATGTATTAAGTGTTAAAGTTAACAGATGATAAAGTATCATGAAATGACAACTGTTTATTTTATTGCCAGGAAACATGGGCAACAAATTCCACTCAATCTGTGTTAGAGACTTAAACCATAGCAGCCTTTGCCTGGTTACTATGAACATCTTATAACTTAACAAATATAGCTTTACTGTGGAATAACTACAAAAACAGAACAAACAGCATCTTTATAAATTTACTACAACCATAAAAACTGCAACAAAAAAGGCTGTAGCCAAAATATTTAGGAGATCAAGGAGCACAGGCATCATGAGTTGATGATAAACTCTGAAGTAGCTGCTTTTTGTTCTGGAAAGCTCAGGCAGGTTCTGTGGGTTTTAGGGGGGAGAGAGAGGAGCAGAGAGAGGGAGAAGGGCTACAGAGAGGAGTCAAAACTGCCTTCAGTGAGATTTGAAAATAAGGAAAATTTAAATAAATAAAAATAGGCTACAATGTAAATTCCATATTATACAGTCAGTTGTTAATATTACATAGGCTACTATATTCATTATAATTTCATATGGTTTGCCATTAGTAGGCATAGGCCTTATATCATTTCAGTGGATTGTTTTAATTTTTAATCCTTGTGCAGGAAGCACAGTCTACATATTTTACATGCTGCCACCGGCTTTACCAGAGGAGAGAGTAGCAAACACTTTAAATACGGCCAGAAGGTTTTTATTTGAATTCATAAAGGTTATAAATACGGGAGATTTACGGGGAAACATTTAACGGGTGGATACCGGGTGAGAACGGAAAAATACGGAAAAATCTCGGGGAAAACGGGGGGGTTGACATGAGAGGAGTAGAGAGAGGAGTGGGCTAATGTGAGGCTAAATCCACACTGCTACGTTTTTAAAACAGTTTTATAACGAAAACGATCTTCGTATCAGAGTTGATCTGTCTATATTAGAACGACTGAAAACAGATCTAGTGGCCGTTCAGGTAGCCTTCACTGCGCATGCGCGTGCCAGTGTAAACATGAAGCAGATGGTCTACTCCGCAGTAGCAGACTATTTAGCGAAAGAAGAAATAAATACAGACCAAGAACCACACCACCATTTTTTGCATTGACCGACAACGAAGTGGATCTGTTACTGAAAGTAACACGGGAGTACGAGAGCCGGCGGCGGAAAACAGACTGGGAGTTGTCGCAAAGTAAATACAGCGCGACATGCACAGTAGGCTAGGCTTAACTGTTAAGTGTTATTTACACAGTACTTATATTTTAATAAAAATACCAAAACTAAAACTCTGTAAAGCATCGTGTTTTTGCTTTGCATGACTGATGAGACCGACTAACAAAGCCAAATGTGAGTGTGTGTCATCGTTTTATAAAGTCCTCTGTCTCCAGGGTTTTCAGACAAACATCTTCTGATTCACCGTTTTAATCTGGACGGGAGGCGGAAACGTAGCAAAAGGTCTCCGTTTTTGTAACGAAAACAGAGAGAGAGATGCTGATTGAGAGAGAAGCTGATTGAGTGGCACCGCTCTTTGCATCAAGAAACTCACACTGAAGTATCACTCTCTCTCTGCCTGATGCGCTGTGTCTGTTAAAACTCCGGTTGCGGGTGGCGTGTGTGTGAGATGAGCACAGCCGCGAAAGTTTCACATGATCGCTCCTGCATCATAGGTGTTGCTCCACTTGTCTGATTGCTGCTCAACTCTTAATTGTAAATGATTATGTGGGCGTGTTAATCCCTTCTTGTCTGAGAAGGACTTTGGTGCTAGCTAGCTTTGAAAACCGCTCACCCAGTGTAGTGAAATATTTTAGCTTCCGTTGAAAATGTCTGGCGAGTATTGCATCATCTGATCGTCTTTTCTTATCGGCCTTTTTAGAGACCACCGATCAAACTAGTTAAAGCCATTATCTGCCGATTATGATCGGTGACCGATCGATCGGAGCACCCTTACTCAGAACTATATTTAACTCATATGTCTGGCATCAGAAATATATATAATAATATTTTATGTTGGTATCAGTGAAAAAAGGTAGGAATTATGGTTATAAAAAATCCTCACTTCTAACTCTTAGCTTTCCCTGCAACTTTTTGTTCCATTCATTCCATTCATTTTTTTTTTTTTTTTTACTTCTGTCCAAATTGCAAGGGCCTTTTGATTAGCAGTTGAATGAGATGGCATTCACTGTTGGGACAAAAAGGGCTTTCTCTGGAAAAAATTCTCAGAGGTTAAATGTGTGGTTTCAGTGTGTGTCCAATCAGTTTAGTAACCAGCACAGAGCTCTCCTCTTTACTGAATGACCCACAATGGCTGCGAAACACTTATAGTTTGTAGTTTGGCAAATGCAAGCTGCTCAGAAGCAAGTGACCCATTAGTTTGATGGAAACCAACATCATCAGAACACATTGATTTGCAAGCCCAGATAAAAAAAAAAAAAGTGTATCTCACAGCAAGTGTGTGACCATTGTTAAGTTTGCTCACTCATAGTGACTCTTGCTGTTCACTTTATAGTTGTATAGCACTGGGTTGCACTAGATGCTTGATCTAAACCAGTTTTTCTCAAAATTTTCACGCCAAGAACCCTTAAACTGACTAACTGTATAAAATAACATGAAATGTTCCTAATCTGTTTGTTCATACCTCCTTTATCTGAAATAGCTTTTTCAGTGATGTTGGGATACTTTGAATCGCACAGTATTTGATGTGAGATCAAATGTCATGTCAAATAATGTTCACCAGCGGTGAACTACTGTGTTGTGACTTAACAGCAAAGGATGGTGATCATAAGACTGATCCTATTTTGTTTTGTTGATCCAGTAAAGACAGCTGCTGAAGCCATGCTGTGGTGGGACACAGATTCATATGTTGTCGCTGAAATGTGTATTGTTCGTATGAAAAGAGAAGAAGGCAATCGCTTTGTACACTGTGCAGTAGAGATATGAACACAGTGGAGATTACATTTGTTTGACAGTTCTTGATCAGCACTGGTAAACCAAAAGACTGGGAATTCTATTCATATTGTACAAAGAGTTTGTTTGAGGGGCCACTCCCATTTGCCCTTTAAAATCCAATGCAGTGGATTGTACGGGTTACTTCAGTTTGTGCACTAGCTTGAAGAGAACTTTGTTACAAAGCAGTTTTACATTGGAAATGTTTTCCGACTCACCCCGATTCACCTTCACCAGTCCACCACACATGATTCTAAAGAGATCCATGATGCCGTGTAAGCTCCTCACTGCCATTCCCGCCCTCTCTCCTCCCTATCTGCCAGATTATCCTCATAAGTATGGCTCAGAGGGCGGCTGCGCTGACCACTCGGTGTTTGAGAGGATGAAGAAGTACCAGGCATCTGCAACAGAGGAGCCGGTCAAAGTAAGTTCCAGCGTCACAACAAAGCCCCTCCCCTTCCTTTCAGCTCATAATTAAAACACACAGATGGACAAGGCTCATGAGATTAAAGAAATCGTATCTCATATCTGTCCGACCTTTCAATGACAGTAAGAGCATGTGTATATTTTTAGCACAGGTGTACATGCTTTCAGTGTAACACCTGATTGTTAGCTATGTTGGAGCAACGCTCAACTTTTTTAAATACGGCAATAGAAACTTTCTCCAGAAGGTTTTGGGAGAAAATGAAAAGATGAACCCCTGTTCTTGTGTAATGTAATGCAAAACCCTTCTCTGTCTGTGTATTATCTTCTGAGCAGAAAATATTTATATCTACACAGTGGCTTAATTCCCTATTGAACCACACTTGCAAAATAAGAGACAACTACCACAAGTGACAGGGCCTTACTGTAATCAGAAGTGATCATTATTTGGCTGGGGATAGGGTTAACCATCTATCTGACTCTGCTCAATTGTTGACTACTTTGCCCTCCCCACTCCATCTTCCTTCTGTTTGATCCTGACGTTGTTTTGTTTAGGGGGTGAACAGTGTGCTAGAGGAGGAGAGCTCCTATGGTCCTGTTATTCTGAGGAGAAAGAGGGCAGCAGCAAAAGAGAAAAACACCTGCCAGCTCTTCATCCAAACTGACCACCTCTTCTTCAAATACTATGGCACAAGAGAGGCTGTCATTGCCCAGGTACACACCCTTGCACACAGTATGTAAACATGGCTCAAGTGTGGAGGCTCTTTTGCTGGTATCTATAAACTCTATCAACACATTACTTTAAGGCCGAATTAGCAGTCACAAATGTAACAGAATCATCCTGTTTTCCAGAAATGCAAGCCTCTGGGATTGTGACAAAGCTTAGCATCTTTAATGCAGTGCTGTTTCCACCGCCACTTCCTGACTACTCATCTAAATGATCATTTTCTCTACAGATCTCCAGCCACGTAAAGGCCATTGACTCAGTTTACCAGGCCACAGACTTCATGGGCATCCGAAACATCAGCTTCATGGTTAAAAGGATAAGGGTGAGTTGAATCTCAGCAGTGAGCTGCTTGAACCTCAGGTGAATGCCAGCTGCCATTTTGATTCTGGGCATGTGGAGTGTGCTGCAGAATCAGTTTATATAACAATTGATCTAAAGGGGATCAAGCTGCTAATATTTTGAGTGGAGATGTCTTTTGACCTGCTGTCTTAGTTGTGAACATTATGTTGTAGACAAAGTTTCACAGTGTGAATATTTATAATTTGATGTCAAAGGAGTTTTACAGTAATTTCTACAAGCTTTCTACTAGAAGAAGAGATGAATTACTTTATTAATCCCCCTTGGGGGAAATTCATCATGTCCTACTGTCTCAATATAGGGGTCTCTCTCCTATCTCGCTTCTCTTCCGTAATTGTTCAACTCTCCTTTGTTCAGATAAATACTACCATCGATGAAAAGGACAAAACCAATCCTTTTCGCTTTGCCAACATTGGAGTGGAGAAGTTTTTGGAGCTTAACTCTGAACAGAACCATGACGACTACTGCCTAGCCTATGTCTTCACCGATCGGGACTTTGATGATGGGGTGCTTGGCTTGGCTTGGGTTGGGGCTCCTTCAGGTTAATATACAACACAACCATAAACACACACACACAACCTTGGTAGTGACCGCCATTGTTGCTTAGAGACATTTAAGCTGGGTTTGGGCTTTCTAACACAGGGACTTACTCCAGGTCATCCAGTTGAACAGTACTATTTGCTACACTTCTGTCAGTTATGCAGGTTAATACACATATTTGAGTAGTCTTATCATTTAATTTGTTATTTTGTTAAGTTGAGGGGAGTTTGGTTTTGAGATCCCTTATCTCAGCATCAGTAGCAGAATGCTGTGGTGAGCAGAATAAGCTGAAGATGCACTGCTGGTTAGATAACCTGGCCCCTGTTATCATAGAACTAAAGTTCCTTGAAATAATGAACAAATCTCAGATACAACTGTGTCTCTGTTAACCCCAGCAGATCCTGATGAGCCTTACCATCTCAGTCATTCCATTACCAACCCAATGCCCCACCACACACACTCACACACTCCTATATAAGTCACAGGAATTCATTAGGTGATGTCCTGTCAGCATTTTGTGTCTTGGGTTTCTCTTACTGTGTGCGTGTTTATCAGGATTGATAGGCTTTTTTTCGCGAAATAGGGCCTTTCTTACAAAACAGTTAAACTCAGAATCAAGTCTTAGTGAAAGTTGAGATTTATAAAGAATTTCTCTCTGCCAAAATGAACAAGTTCTGTATGTTTCATTCTTATTTTTCTATGTACTTAAAGCATTAATCTAACAAACTAATTGTCAGTATTATCCGAGGTACATCTAAGATGTGAACCTAAAGATAGCATTTGCCTTTCACAAAGAGGCTTCCAGAGCAATTTGTAGAAAAACACAAACATTATGAGTCAGAAGACATTTCTATATTTTTTGGGTAGGAGTAGAGTAGAAAGGAATAGAAAGGGATCTTTAATGGCCTCTGAACAAAATACAGTACAGACTAGCCATGTGCTGCTGCAGTAATTAGCTAAAGTGAATGAAAGTGGCTAACATTTAACTATACATATCTCGTGTTGACAATCCCTCAGTCGGTTATTAAAGGCAGGTAATACACTGAATATAGTACCTCATATAGCCCCACTTCAAAAATCCCAAACGATCTCTTTAAATGTGCTTATCTCCTAATGTGAAAGAAGGTGGGAATGGAGCATGGAGAAATTGCGTTATGGGCATTCTGTACTCCACCCTGAAGTTTACAATGTGTCAACTGGTTAGTATGAGAGTTTAACTGAACATATTTCTGAACATGACTAAGTATCTATAAGCATTTATTATAGTATGTATTGTATTTTGTGAATATCTGTACATTTGAGAAAATAAGTTGCTGTTGTATAAACGAATGACTACATAACAGATAACATGTTTTTATGTAGTAATGTTTGCCTCAATCTATCCTTCTCTGTCAGCATTCATAATGTGTTCTCGAAAATCTTACATTAACTGGTTCTTCCCTAACAGACACAACATACATGAATGATAGTTATGGCGGGTTCTCCTTCCTATTCCTTTGAATAAGTTCAAACACCACCATTTCAACATGAAGAAAACTGCAACAAACACAGACGATCAATAAGGGGCGAATTAGCAATGCTGAAAGAATCGATTGAGGATAAGAGATGGAGAGGAGATGGGCTGCAGTGAGCTGTGGGGTGATTGTTTGAACAAAAGGAGTCCAGAACAAACAGCCATCAGGGATACTAATCAAGCACAGCTAATATGTATCTTATTTGATGTGAGCAGTTGTTGTCGACATATACGTGGCTTCAGTGGAGGAGCAATGCAAGCACACACACACAAACACACACACATACATGCAGTTGACAAATACATAATGTGCAGTCATTGTCATGGTCACTTACTGTGCTTAATGGACACATTGTTTATTGCTTTGAGTGCTTTAGTCTCATGTTTCTGTTCTGTTAGAAGCAGCCTCTGAAGCTGCCTCCTAATGACTGGGTTTATGGATTATGGGAAAAGCAGCAGCACCACAGGCTTGCTTCTTGTTTGCTGTGATTGCAAGTAGTCCAGTGGGTTTTTTTCGGGGGGGGGGGGCAAGTTGATCTCAGTTTTAGCATTTTCATTTTAGAAAATTCAAAGTACAGAAAAGGAAGTAAAGATCACAAACACGATAGTTTACATGCTTCAGTTCTTTGAGCAGTCCTGTGATGTACAATTTATCACATTTAAGAGAGAAGTTTTGTGAGGGTGGAGTAGATTTAAAGGTATGCGTGTTAATTTCTTTTATCGCATTATTGTATAGCCATTAATATGCATGCACAGTTACAGTATGTTTATTGTGGTATTTGGTATACCATTGTGTAAGCTGTCATTTCAGATCTGGTATTCAAGAATTACTTCACCTAACTCTTAACACCTTTCCCTACAGGAACAAATAGGCTTTTGATAGAACTTATTTGATGATTGTTTAACTTCAGTCTTTGGCAGTTAATTAACCCAATTATTAAAATACAAATAACATTCTATCTAAAATCTTGTCTAGTATTTAAATAATATGATAATCATTTCTACTATATATTTTTATCCTCCTGCCACAGGAAGCTCTGGGGGCATCTGTGAGAGGAGCAAAATGTACTCTGACGGGAAGAAGAAGTCTCTGAACACTGGCATCATTACTGTGCAGAACTATGCCTCCCATGTCCCTCCCAAGGTGTCACACATCACCTTCGCTCATGAGGTTGGGCACAACTTTGGCTCACCTGTAAGTACTGTGATTTAAAACTACCCATGTACCCTTATCTCTCTTACTAAGCTGTGGAACAAATTATATGCAGCTCTTTCTCAAGTCTCTCCGCCCTCTGTCCCCCCTTTACTTGCCTACTGTTTAACAGCATGACTCTGGGATCGAATGCACCCCTGGAGAGTCCAAGTTGCAGGACAAAAAGGAGCAGGGCAACTACATAATGTACGCCAGAGCCACATCAGGGGACAAGCTCAACAATAACAAGTTCTCTATCTGCAGCATCCGTAATATAAGCGCTGTTCTGACGAAAAAGAGAAACGACTGTTTTGTTGGTAGGTTCTCTCGTGTGTGTGTGTGTGTGTGTGTGTGTGTGTGTGTGTGTGAGAGAGAGAGTGAGAGAGTGAGATTCTGTCTTCATGCTGCTGTCTGTGTACAGAGTCTGGCCAGCCTATCTGTGGTAATGGACTAGTGGAAATTGGAGAAGAGTGTGACTGCGGCTACAGTGATCAGTGTAAAGACCCATGCTGCTATAACGCCAATGAAGCAGAGGGCAAAAAGTGCAAACTCCAGCCTGGAAAAGTCTGCAGGTCAGATGTGATTAGCATGCCTTTGTACAGTAAATTTGTGAAATAATTATTTATCACAAAACATTGCTCCTAATTGCATTTGTTTGACTTTTGATTGTAAAATTGGTAATTCTTATTCCGCAGTCCAAGCCAAGGCCCATGTTGCACACCAGAGTGTTCTTTCAAGGGCACAAATGAGAGGTGCAGACTCGAGTCTGAGTGTGCCCAAGAAGGCACATGCAATGGAGCCACTGCTCTGTGTCCTGCCTCAGAACCAAAGGCCAACTTCACCTCTTGCCATTCAGAAACGCAAGTCTGCCTCAATGGGGTATGTTAGTAATAGTCGCCCTTTTGCTGTTTTTGTGTCGGCTATGTGCAGTTTGTGTTTGTATTTAAAGTAAAAGGTGTTTCTTTTCTTCTGCGTGCTTGTTTTGACCAGGTATGCTCTGGTTCCATTTGTGAGAAGTATGGTCTGGAGGTATGCACCTGTGCCAGCCAAGATGAGAAGAATGAGGCGGCTGAGCTGTGCCACGTGTGCTGCATGGAGAAAAGTGAGTGACGGGCTTCAAAACTGTTCAAATACACAGTAGTAATATTAAGCTAGAATTATTTGTCAGTATCTCAAGAGTCACTCCTTCCTCTTCTGCTCTCAGTGAAACCCAGCACCTGCAGCAGCTCAGGCTCAGACAAATGGGCCAACTTCTTCAACAAGAAGGTCACAACGCTGCAGCCCGGCTCACCCTGCAATGACTTTAAGGGCTACTGCGACGTGTTTATGAGGTGCCGTCTGGTGGATGCCGACGGGCCTCTGGCAAGGCTTAAGAAAGCCATCTTCAATGCAGAGCTCTATGAGAATATTGCACAGTGGATAGTGGTGAGTGTCCTGCACAGGAAGATGCAGCAGCTCTCTCTAGTGGAGCCAATACTCAGAATCTGTCAACACAAATACATATAGAAACTATTTCTGTGGTGTGTCTTGCCTGCTCACAAATATCCTTAAATATATCCTCTGTTGTCCAGGGTTACTGGTGGGCAGTGCTGTTGATGGGCATCGCACTTATTATGCTAATGGCTGGCTTCATCAAGATCTGCAGTGTCCACACCCCCAGCAGCAACCCCAAACTGCCCCCACCAAAGCCACTGCCAGGTAGAGTATATATACCTTTATATTTACATATATGTTCACATGCACCCACAGGATGTAGATAATTGAGCGCAGCTGAAGGTGAGCGATTTTACATGTTGATACTTTGTTGTATAATACGAGTAAAGTGAATTCTTTTATAATATCTGATAATATATATTATCTGAATAATGGCTTTTGAGATCATTTGCCACACAATCTGAGCATTTATATACTGCACTATTCTTGCCTCAGGTTTTGCTGACATTCTGTTTGTTAGGGGACCTGAAATGTGACTATTGCTATTCTGTGTTATCAGGAAAACTGGATATGTAGTTGCTAAAACAATTAGGTTTAGAAAAGGAGCTGCATTAGTTTCTAGAGAGTTTGTTGTCCTTTTTTTATTTTTATTTTTTTAAACTCACTGAAATGTCGATGTCCTTTAGGTACGCTGAAAAGGAGACGACAGCAGCAAGCCAATCAACAGCTTCAGGGCCAGCGCGCACCCCGTCAGCAAAGAGAGAACTATCAAATGGGACAGATGAGACGCTGAGACACTGGTCTGCTCTTTGCCTTGGTTCCCTAGTGCCTACAATGGGAGCACTTCACTCCAAAGAGTTACCTTTACCACATATTGCAAAATTCAAAGAACTTGCAACAGGATCGATTTCACTGGACAAAGCCTGAGGTTTGTTTAATTTTGGGCCTAACAAACTCACTCAGCACCTCTGCTCTGAGAGCCAGATTAGCAGTGGTTCACACAGCTTTTATAGGAAATAAATAACTTTTCCAAGGAGGGACAGGAGAAGAAATTCATTGATCTCTGTTTATGTGGTTTTAATCGCCCCCCCTCCCCCCCTCCCATGAATGCTTTTTTTAATTTTTTTTTTAACCAGAATGGCAGAGAGAGAAGCAGCTTTGTGTTAGATGCCTTCCTCTGCCTTCCCTCTGTGCTACATTTGTCTTTCCTGTTCTTCCTCTCTGAAGTGCTGCCATCATCAGCACAATAGCAGCACTGCAAGTTACTTGCTGCCAATGAAAAACAGAGTTGAGTTGGAGGAAAACTTTTTTTGTTGTTTTTAAAGCAAAGCACCATCAAATGTTGAAGCTTTTTATTTCTATAGTGTACATGTTCTTTCAGTATGCAATTGTACATATGCTCCAATAGGTTTCTTTTTCTTTGTTTCAAATTACATTTTCTGTATGATTAAGATTATTTTCTGTTTTGATTCACTTTCTCAGGATTAATAAAATGACAACAAACAAAGTATAGTGAGCGGAAAACATGGTTGCATGAGTATTTCAGGGTAAAGTCCCTCCTGGCTAAAGGCTGTACAGAAAGGTTCACGTTAGCTGCAGTGGGAAGTAGAGGAAGGGTTGTATGAAGAAATGAATATAGATAAATGAGAATAAATAAGATTATAGTGTCATCTCTTATCAGATGGACGGCTGCGGAGGGGAGATTGATTATCTTGTTATGTCTATTTCCTTTTGTGAAATGCTTTTGCAGCTGCATTTACATAAAGTTATAGTTTGGGGCTTAAATAAGTGGTGAGAGAATAGCTTTTTATCAACCTGATTGTATCACACTTTTATTCTGTCATTTCCTCTGACTCGTTGCTTTGGCACTGATTTGTGACGCATTTGCAAAACAACCACTTTGTGCTAAAGATGCACGTGTGTCTTTACATTCGGGGTGAAAATAGTGAAAGCAAAGAGGAGACAGTTCAAAAAAAACTCTGCGGACAAAGAAGAATATATAAGAAGTTATTATTGAAAGTGTCTTTGTGTGATTTATCTGCCACTTGCTGTGTTCTGTCCACCTTTTGAATTTCACTCTGGCAGTTATTTAAGAAATGACAAAGTTGGATCCTCTGGGCCTCTGTAGCCAGATGAACCTCTATGGTTTAAATGTGATTGTGGATTTAGCTTTTATTGATTTCACTTGCAGTTCAGATTATTTGTATATGTGGAGCAATTGAATCAGTTGAGGAAAACTAGAGCTTCTAATGTTTATTGTTGCTTTGTTGCTGCTGTTAACAGACATTCACCAGAGCAAACAATCACTGTGTGTCAGCCACCCGCCGCTGTTCTGTCCTTTCTTTTCCTACCAGGATTTTCTCAAGGAACTTTGTTACCCTTGTTACATCCTGTTGGTTTGTGTGATTGCTTTAAAAATGTGCCTACTCAGAGCAGTATGACTGAAGTTGGTGTACTAGTGTCAGTGATCTTCACCAAGGCTGAAACCATGCATGAGGTGGCAGTTTATCCAAGCAGAGTGTTATCAGACTGCTGTTGCAAAAAGATATAATAATTATAGGAAATGTAAGTCATGATTGATATACAACTATATCGGCCAATGAGTGAACTTTTTCGTATTATAGTCCACAATTTTTTCTGATTTTTGAAGAGATTATAATTAGTATTTACTTTGTTTAATAGCATATTGTTGCCTGCCTCTCAAGCCTTTGGTTTGACTTGAGTTTTCAGTTGTCTCCAGTCAGATTGAATTTAGGTCATCTTCACTGACGGTGCATAATACTCTGACTTGAGTGACTAGCAGAACATAAAAATAGATATGTATAGTTTCTTAAAATTATTTTAGGAGGGAACAACTTAGCGGAGAAAAGACGTACTTTTTTCTTACCCTTGCAAAAGAGCTGCATCTCAGAATTGCTTTCTGTGCAAAGGATGTTGCGATGCTGCGTTATCGATCAGATAGATTCTATGCAGAGTGTCACAGAGCTCAACAGTGAACAAGTTAGCCTCTTCACAGAAATATGCCTTCAATTCTTCCTCCTAAATGCATACATGGAAAAGTCTGTTGTGTTTTCATAGCAAAATAGTTGTTCATGTTGATGTGCTACAGCAAATTTTCTGAACAAACAAAAAATACAATCCTCTGTGGCTTCTTATTGATTTTCTTTGTTTTTTTGGTGCTACTGGTAGTGCTTTTTTCTTGGGTCGGAGCTTAAACAATATTTTTCATTCTCTTTGGCAAATTTTAAAGCTTTTTAGTGTGTTTGCAGGCTGCTTTGCTGAATCATCCTCATCTTTTTTATTGATACATTAAGATGTGGACAATACTGGGTGTTGGGGGATATGGGGAATAATACTCTCTGGGAAATGTTTCTGTCTTTCACATGTGTTGCTAAGATGTTGAGAAAATGTGCGCTGAAGTGTAAGTGATGTGAACAGAGAATCCAAAATGGAATAGATTCAATACTACTGTCTGATTTTAATGTTTCCCGTGTTTTATACATTGTCTTCATTGGTCTTCTTGTTATTTACATTTGTCCTGTTTCCCATTCCGCTTACTTTGAAAATTTTACTAAATTTGCAAAGGTATTGTGCAAAAATATAATTTCTTTTGAACTACTTGAAATGCGATAATAAACCAGAAATGAGCAAAAGTTTTTCCACTGTTTGTACATTATAGAAAAAGATTGGGATTTTTCAACAGATTTTTTTTTCATCACACCATAAAAGTTAGACATGCAGGGTAGTGATGATGTGGATCTGTCAGGTGTTGCAAGCTGCTCGACAAGACTTGATTCAACTGCCACGATGGTCTGACATGAGCTGGTGTTTAACGTTCCAGCTTTACTCACATCTCTCTGTGATTAAACCTGATGTTTGGGTTTACTGCCTTCCATTTAAATGGGCTGCCCTCTGCAGTCAACACCTGCTGAATGCTTTCCTCTAATTGAGAGATTTCTGGCTGATTTCTGTGTTTTGACTCTCAAGCTGTCAGCAGTTAGACGTTTTTACCTTTAAATTATTTTTATTGTACATGAACACTTACTATACTATGTCTTTACACTAGTAATTTACCAGTGTCAGCTTTTCTAGTATCCTAGACATTCTAGCGAATAATCAGTTAATACATGACCAGTGCATGTTCAATGGCTAAAAAAAACAAACAAAAAAGACTTTTTAATGCTCTGGTAGGAGTTTGATTAACGTACATTTGTATAATATGATTTACAGGAAGAAGGTAGGTGTTAAGAGATGTTATTATGAGATTGATCATTTTACATTGGATATTCAAGAAAAAAAGTACACCCTCTTAATTAACGTCATCAAAAGGTCATTGAACTTCTGAATTCAGTTAACATTTGAATTGGCAAACACTCAACTGTTTATATCTGAAACATTTGCTTGTGGACAGAAATGAAAGTCTGGGCTGGTTATTAATACTACATTGCGAAGTTCTGGTGAGAAGATCACATGCAGTACTTAGCTTATTAATCATCTGATCACATAATCAAACTTGAACATGTCTCTGTAAATTGTAAACACGGTTCACAATAGTTACTAGTTGTTTTCTAGCCTCAGCTTCGCTGGCTTCCTTCTGTGCTGTTTTGGTGTGTCTTCTTTACAGCGCACAAACACTTTAGCCTGCAACACTTCAATCTGCTGTCCATCATTTGTTGTGGCACAAAAAGATGTCCTAGAAAACAGAAACAATGTTGTTGACGTGGTGTGGTTAAACAGGAAGTGTGTGAACGGTGAAGTGTAGCAGAGAGCGGCCAAGCACTGATGAGAAATGATTCAAACTCTGTGTGTGGAAAACAATCCACTAGGTGGCATTAAAAGTCTGCGATGGTGTCGATGCTGTCAAGAGTGGGACACTGCAAGATGTTACGGTATCTGAAAACAAGTAAATGTATTCTCTATTGAATTCCTTTCTCTGTATACATACTGACACACACATACTTACAATAATTAGTATGATTTATTTATATAGAAATTATAGGCAGGGTCAATATATTATATATATTGTAAATATATATCTAATCTACTGTAGGCTTCTTAAGAACAGGTTTGAGGTAGGCTTGTACTTGTAATTTACTTGACTATTTCCATTTTATGGTACTGCTACACTACGTCATAGTAGTAATACAGTCATTTTCACTCCACTACATCTGTGGATAAAGATGGTTGTTGTGTTGCTTACATTTGGTGTTTGTAGTATTCTCAAAAAACACTGATAAATTTAACTACTAACAGTATTAGTTAAAATTACCTCCACTTTTGACAACTGGGGCATTTAAATTTTGTCTCTCAATGTAACAGTAGTAATGATCCACTAGTGAACTGTATATAAGATAGGAAAAATGTGAAATGGGACCATTGTGCAGTAAAGGTACTTTTATTGTTTCGACTTTTTTTGTTGAGAATACTTCCGACCCCGTGCAATTATGAATGCAGTGAGTGATGTAATGAACATTTACTTGTAATGGAGTATTTTTGCCTTGAGATATTGCTACTTTGAAATTTTTGAATAGTTTCTCGACCACTGCTGCCTTGTAACGCAGGGCTGTACCTCTCCTGCGTCTCGCCTGCTTTGACGCTGATCTTGCCCACAGTTAGGAGTGGTTTTCTCTTCTGGCCGCCCCAAGGAATGATGGTCTGCACCCGGTTCCACATGTTGTTCCATAGAGCCGATCCCTCCCAGCGCATTGTGAGCAACATTAAATCCCCTAAATCTCTGTCCAGGGTGATCAAGAAGGTGAAGGTCTTATTACCCAAAATCGTTTCAGTGCTGTTTAAAAAGACAGACACAAAAACAGAACAGAATTAGACTATTACAGCAGCGAACACGCTTTATTACAAAGTGAAGATGAAGCAGAGAGCACATGAGATTTCCTCTAAGGCTAAGGACTTTTGATACACACAACATAAAGGAAAACACAGTTGTCAGGGAATAGTGTCTTTAGTAAATAATTTATTCCATCATCCCCATTTATAGTTCTCTTTCATGCAGCAGCTCCAGTGGTTTCCATGTGTGTCAGCTGCTCTCCTTAACTTGCCTTCTTTCTTTGTAGCGCTGAGAGCCCAGCTGCATATTGCATGTGTCAAAGACTGAGTACACTGAGCATAGATGTCATGTAATGTAAGCCTGATGGGAGGTGGCGCAGTACTCACATGGTGATGGAGAGCTCGGCACTCTCCTCCTTTGTTCCAGAGAGTGAAATGGTGAGAGTGGGCTCGATCCTCTCCATCTGGTTGACAAACTGGATCCTGAACTGGTAATGATAGACTGCAGAGAAGGAAACAGAAGAAGAAGAAGAAGAAGAGATGAAGATAGTAAAGCCATCCAACGCAGAGTTTGTGTTCTGCATGTCTTTGCATTCAATCACTGTAAAATGGGAGAATTTTAATCCCATTCAGCTTTGATCGTTACTGAGAGCAAGACATCCAGCTCAAACTATGACAGAGGTCACTGTGTCACATCGTATCATAATACAGATAGGGTCTAACCTACTAACACGCACAATTTTAATACAGGTACTATATTCTTTAAAAATATTTAAATGGGAAATAAAACTAGAAATTCCCCGAGCATAGCAACAACAATCAGGTGCTGGTAGATGGCAAGATGAGGCTATGAAAAGTCAAAAACAAGCTACCGCACGCTGATATGACTTTACTACACTACCTTTATTGTGCGCAACGCTTTTCGCCCATTGCTTCTTCATGCTCACACAGTTAAATTACAAAAACACTCACAGGTGTGCTAAGTAGACCCTGTGTAGGTCACGTGACCAGTACATTTCATTTTTTTGATGACATTTTTCTTGTGTATATACATTTATAAAATCAACATCTTATACAAAATATTATAATACAAACAGCAAGAATGTGATTAGTAGCCAAACAGATAAATAAAAAACCCATCAAGAAATATATATATTAAACATACATAAGTCACAAGAATTACAACATTACAGGAACTCATAAGTTCCAACCTCTGTCATATACACCTAAAGGGGAGAACAAGACACTCAGTATCTCAACTTTCCCTGAAGGTTAAACACACCTCAGAGAAAGATATATAATCATCATTATCATAGGAATGAGCGAAAATCTAGTGTCTGTGAGGCTCAATTGTGTTCAATTCATGAATCCAAAAAGCTTCCCTTCTTAAAAGTTGGTGAATCAAGTTACCCTCTCTTGGATTAGGAATCAATCTTTCAATGACAATAAATTTAAGGGAAGTAGCCAAGGCATGGTTTTTCTCTTTATATTGTCTAGCAATGGCATAATCCATGTTCCCTTTTCTAATGGCAGCCTTATGCTCTGCCACTCTCAATTTAAGATTCCGTTTAGTTTGGCCCACATACATTAATCCACATGGACATTTCAAAAAATCTTGACAACATGGGTAGACAGACAATTAATGAAGTCTTTTATGTTATATTTCTTTCCTGAATGTGGGCGATTAAATGTTTTTGTGTCAAATGTGTTTGAACAATGTGCACATTTGCCACATCTATAGTTCCCATAAATTTGTAGTGAAAGCCAATTAGTTTGTGTGGGTTCTCACATGGAACTGACAACAAAATCTCTGACATTTCTGCTTCTCCTGAACCAAAAACGAGGTCTAGAAACTGAAAAATGGTACAATATTCCTACACAAATGTTGTTCTGTTTTCAACAGGTTGAGGGGAAGGCTCCAATAATTCTTTCCTATCTTTTCTATTGGTTTCTTCCACAGCCTGGTCAATAAGTTCTTGATCATATCCCCGTTCTCTAAACCATCCAGACATTTCTTTACGCTTTACATGATAATCCTGTTCTTCAATACATATTCTTCATAATCTAATCACATGGTTATGATGGCAACTATTAGCGTGTAAAATAGTATTTCTGTCGGTTTCTTTTCAATTGATAGATGTCTCCAGTTGTCTGTTTTCATTAACTGTGATCGAAAATCCAGAAATTGAACTTTTTTAGGACTGTGTACCATTGTGAAATGCAGAGTTGGATAAGTATTATTGATGTATTCACTAAATCACCTAAGTTCATCCTCAGAACCTTTAAACCCCATGAGAATGTCATCAATATAGATAAGATGTTGTTTGCAAAGGGGTTATTATTAAAAATATGTCTCTCTTCCCACAAGCCCATGAACAAATTAGCATAATTAGGAGCAAATGGTGAACCCATTCTTGTACCTTCAGATTGCAAGTAGTATTTGTTATCAAAAATAAAATAATTTGACTTCAAGATAAACTTAGTGAGTGACATATGTAATTCCACTGGAAGTTTATCTTTTTTATGAGGTTGGACTAGAAGCTATGAACTTTTATCTTGAGGCCCAAAAAGATACACTTTCAGGACCCATGTTCAGAAATAAGCTGTATCTGGCTTTAGCTACACAGCTGACACTTAGTTAGTGGAAAATACATAATCACCAGACTTCATTAAATATTAAATATGCCGTTGAAGACGTGTAGCACTGGTCAATAAAATGAGTATAAAATGTCTAGAGATATCTCTTAAGGCTGTTTGGTTGAAATGATGAGCATGATGACAGCCACGTACGTTTGTAAGGCATCCGAGAGCGTGTTTTCAGGTAGAGCCTCTTGCTGGTGCCACTGCGAACCCTCTTGATATCGTAGCCCAGTGTGTTGCAACGGTTCTTCCGACAGTCCAGACAGATGCCTTTGTCAAAAGCATTTTTGTCACTGCACCTGTAGGCCATGCTCTGCTTGTCTTTATTCAGCACAGAGTCAATGAATAGATGGACGGACCGCTCATGAGCACATTTAACTGTCTGCTCAAAACCTATGGGAGGAAACAGAGACATGGTGGACATTTAAAACGACTTTTTTCAACAGATAATTTCCATACAACCTAATCTCCTGTGGATCGAGAGGCTGTGGAGTACCTTAATCATAGTGTCTGACCATTATATGTGGATTGATTTCATTATCACCAAAGCCCGACGTCTATCAGTCTGTCTTTCTCTTCTCCTAAAAGCGTCTCATTATGTCTGATACATGCTATGCTCTGAGGGCCTCTTCTCTGAGAAGACTCTTGTAGCCTGGAGGCAGCTCAGCTCAGAGGAATGGACAGAGCGGATGAAGGCACATGTTGCTAATTATCTCCTGAGGATGACAGATGCTTTAATGTGGCTCTCACTGTCATATCACACGGGTGTGTTTTGGATTGAGAAGCACCATAAAACCCTGAGCCACTTGTGTTGGACCGGAGGGAATTAAATTCATCTGCCTCAACACAGAACGAAAAACTGTCAACAAGCAAAAAGATGAATTGTTGGCCAAGATATTCCTTCTAAACCAGTGTTTTGAGGTGGCAAGACCAATTAAGAAAAAAAATGTTATGATATGGGCAGGGGCAGAGGAAGAGGCAAACCAGTAAGCGGTTAAGCAGCTCAACACACTGCTCTGATTGGAGTTGCTGGAGTTTTCTCCTCAGATCCAAGCTTGTAAATAGCATACAGGGGTACCAGAAACTTGAATGGTATGTCTGTTCAGTCAGGGATAAGACTGACTTCTAAGCAAGAACTCCTTTCAGTTTCATAAAGAATTGTCCAGACCTTAAAACACAAAGTTAATTTTGGTATACCTGTGAAGTAACTGTAATTCTATTGTAATATGTAATATAATATGTAAAGGACTATTTGTTTTAAAAAAAAGATGTAGAAACCTCCGCAGGTACCAGATTTTTTAATTTTTCCTAGAACATTTGATTTACTGATTGCCATTGGGATGTAAAGACAATTTCAACAAATATAGCCTAACAAAAAGAAAATTGCTTCTGAAATACATTACCCCAGCTTCACTGATATAATGCACCACCCGGCGAGCACGCTAAATGACACAAATATAACACTCTCAAATTGTTGTGTGACGAACAGGTGCATGCTGGGTCTGACTGAATGCTAAATCCTCAAAGTGGATCCTCCAGGGGTCATTTCTACATTTGCTACATTGCTGAGAAACTTCAGTGAGGTGTGTAAGGCCTTTCTGCTGCTTCTGACCATTTATGTTACTGTGTGGAGCCTCTTTCAGCGCAAAATGTTTGAAAACGTGGAGGAGTGCAGTCGGACAGACACGTTGACATACCAGTTATAATATGAACTGAGAATGTTGCGAAGCAAAGATGTTGAACCAAGAGCAGATTTGAAGACTTCGCAGTGAGACTCACAGAATGACGCTTTGTCATAATTTTCTAAGCTGTTGCAGTGTGCTCTTTATCATACCGAGGAGCCCATACTGGGCTATGTGCTCATAAATGCTTTGCAGGTCACATCCTGGTTGGAAGTCTCCTCCGTTGGGGTAAAAGTCATAATGTGCCACAGCTTGCTTGATGCCCACACTGAGGCCCAAACGTTCATGGGTGAAGGTATGGATGGCATCCACAAATTCAGCATCATCAGGAGACAGTCTGTCTGTGGGAGACATGCCTTCAAACAGGGGCCCCGCTGGATCGAGACCTGGACAGATACAAAATAAATGTCTAAAATATCCTTTTGTAAATTATATTTCTTTCTGCCACTAAATGTAGAAGCCCAATTGTTACCCTATCCCTGTAGAAAAACTCACCAGTAATTCTTCCAATCTTCTCCGAGCCTTCCAGATAGCTCCCAGCAAATCCACAGATGTGAGCGCCAAGGCTATAGCCAATTAGATGGACCTTTTTAACTGGGTACTGGTAGTTTACCTGTTGGGTTTATGACAGGTACATACTTAGAGAAGACCTTTGACAACTTACATCTGGTACATGGTGCATGGTGTTTTAAGCGACCTTTAAATATGAGTGTCACGGCAAAGGGTCTGAATACTTATGACCATGTGATATTTCAGTTTTTCTTTTTTAATAAATTTGCAAAACTTTCTACATTTCTGTTTTTTTCTGTCAAGATGGGGTGCTGAGTGTACATTACTGAGAAATAAAATGAACTTTTTTGATTTTTGGAAAATGGCTGCAATGAAACAAAGAGTGAAAAATTTAAAGGGGTCTGAATACTTTCCGTACCCACTGTATATATATATATATATATATAAGTGGCCTACAGTAGAATAATTTCCCCCGACCTGAAGTGACTGCAGCAGGTGAGCTATGTCTTTTCCAACTGTGCGAGTGCTGTGTGCTGCTCTGGGGTAGTGCTGGTGAGCCAGGGACAACCAGTCGGTAATCACCACATTGACGTCTATTAGATTTGTCTTCAGGATTGTGGCTAATCTGAGCACCCAGCTCTCCATCATACCATCCACCTGAGGGAAAACAAGACTGATGTTATAAATGTGCTTGAAATGGCAGGAAATGAATGTAAACTGGGCCCAGTGATGTGAAAGAAAGTTACGATACTGACATAATTGATCTGAGATTTAAATGAGTCTCGGCATGTCTTGTTATTTCAGTTTATCTCTGGGATTTGAACATGACTGATGTGCAATGTTGACATCTGAAAAGGACACCAGCAGCAATTCCTCCATATTGGTCCGAGTTCCATGTTTTGTATGTAGTGGTTCAAGGCAGTGAAGTGGAAGAAAAGTTGACCTTACCGACCACCCGTGAGTGATGATGATGAGGGGATTACTGCTGTTGAAACCACAGGAGGTGAGAGAGTGCAGCTGCAGAGGGTCCAGTGTACAGTTGTCCTCACCTTCTATAAACAGCCTGAAGGCTGAACTGCTGACATACCGCTCTTTCACCTTCAGGACTGCCCTCTGCTCTGTGTTCACTCCTCAGAAATCAAACAACAGATGAGTTATCTGTTTGTTCTTCATGCTTACTCTGCACATCAGTACATGCTGGGCTACTGGATATATTTACTTTAAAGTAAATAATTACAATTAATGCATCGAAATTCATTTTATTTGTCCCCTCAAGAGCAGAAGAAAAGTTTTAATTCATGTTTTGATACAATTATTTGATAGTAAATAGGGAGAATTCACTGCCTGTTGAGGCCCATTTGGACTGTGGGCTGATTAACGCCCTTTCAGAACCACTTTACTGTGGTTCCAGGTCATGCAGATCTCTTTGGCAGATGCACACAGATAACCCTTTACAAGAAGTCCCATCATGTGAATCTCTGCCAGACTCTTCTCGTAATTTCTTATATAAACTCCTCCTCCCTTAACATGTTTGAAACCACAGCCCAGAAACCTCAGAAATCTCACTCACAAACTTTATAGATCCTTCTCCAAAGAAATCTATCATTAAATTTCCTTGATGGTTTGTCAGTGATTAATGTCCGGCATATTCATTATTCTAAAGTTTTAATGATAATAATGCCAGAAACCCAGGCGCCTCAAAACTCTCAACTGATACAGTTGCTATCCGATGAGCTCTGGTTGCTGATATAAGCCCACGATGAAAACATTTCCACAGTGAAAGTAATAAATGTAATTATACATCCGTCATCCACCCCTCTGCTCATTAAATCCCACATTTTCCTTGGTGTGTCTCTTTACTGTTATGACTGTTTATCGACATGAACATGGAGAGCAATTAAAAACAGCCCGATTCATTAGTAACAGAGCATAAGAGTGTACTTTACAAATCTTAGACTATAATTAGTTTAATACGATTTCTGCAATAATAAACCGCTCAAAGATACAGAGACAACTCAGTTATTTATATGATTTTTTCACAGCTATTATAAACAAACACACAAAAAAACACAATTTAAGTAGATCTAGGAACAAGAAAAACATGTTTAAGAAACATTAAATAAAATAGCTAATGTCCAGCAATATTTTCTTTCCTGTGCACATATTTAACAGCAATTGTGTCAGCAACAGTCACTGCAATGTATAGTGGTGTAACAATTCACCATTCAAACCAGAATACAAAAACCTTTGAATGGCCATTTCCATTTTAGCTGTTCAAAAGAATTAGTTTTTTTGAGACTGCAGATTTATGAATGGACTTTTGTCTGACCCCAAAAAGTTTTGCTTTCAGGTGTATAAACAAAACAAAATAAGTGTTTTACAATTAAACATGAGCAAGCCGTAAAGAAATCATCAGATATTGTCTCAAGTCGAACATAGCTCTGGTGTTGTTAAATAGATTTTAGACCAAAAATGTGATGAAGCTGTTTGATACGTAGAGCGTTTTGAATCAATGGTCTTCAAATAACAGAACAAAGGAAAGTTTGCACCCCAAAGCAATGTAGTGCTGCTGTGCACTGTGGCTTGGTTAAACTCTTGAACTCTGCATCATCTTTACAAACATGCGTTGTGCAGCTGAGCTTTGTTCAAACCGGTTGTTTTAAATTCTAGAGGACACGAGAACTAAAAGATACCTTTAGGAACAATGTATGAAAAAATATGCACAATGCACCTTGGGGATTTTTGTTTGAGTTAACGGTTAAACTGTAAAACATTGAAACATAAAACATTGTCTCATTGTAAATACTTTACTCAGCATCATTTAGTTAAGTGATATTTTCATAGTAAATTTAAATAAACTTCTGAGTAAATTTGGGAGGAAAAAGTTAAAGAGATTAAAGGCCCAATTTTAAGCTGCGGTTTGGTGCCCCCTGTTTGAAAACTTTCACCAAGAGCTTGATATTGATGACATAAGTTGTTGCATCGAATATATGAGTGTACAATTACATTTAGGGGGACTTCACATTTGAATTATGATGACATCAAGTGTTTTACATTAATTCCAAGACCATATGTTAATACACCCAAACTGTTAACGAGTCAGTCGTGTTCTGGATTGGTTTGTCATTCATCTATCTAATAATAAAGGTAGTTAAACCTGTGCAACAAATTGTCTTGTATCGCACTTTTCTGGGATTGTTTAAACATTTCACTCACCTGCTCTGTTTCCTTTGACTTTCTTCCCCTCATTGAGCTGAAACGTTAACAGCAAACAGCATAAGATTTTGATCACTGACATAGTGTCTGACAGATACTTTGGTAATTCCTTTGAACCGACACAGAGAACAGGCTTAAATGTTTTAGTGGGGGAAATGCAGGTAATGTGGAGTTTGAAGGCGAGATCCTTTTGTCTGCAGCTATAGAAGCTCTTTTAAAGAAGCCTCATTTCTGTCCTGAGGGTTGAAATCACGGTGGGGAACACATTTGAAGTACTGTCCAGCGAAAGAGGGACACCAGGAGTAATGGTTTACGGGTTAGGGGGATTTGGTCCTGTCCTGATTGGCTGGGGGCTGGCCCATGTCGATCGAACACATTGTGAAAGAGCAGAGGTATGAATGGGGAGGGGATCTGGTACAACGTGCTGATAATGAATGAGAGGTGGAAATGACCTCAAATCAGATCCTCTACAAGTGCGAGAAATTGCAGGAACTACCAGTTTCAAGCCAAACTTTAGTGTGTGGACAAAACATGAATGACTAAAGCAAGATTTTTCTCACATTGCCGCAATACATGTTTGAACAGTTGAAAAGTAGCACTTTGTGTTTCCAGTGCACTCAGCCTGAAACCAGATTGTATTCAGAGATTATCTTTCTTTATTTGAAATGATGTAACAAAACCATTTATTTTCATGATAAATCAGATATTTCAGCATGCTGTTTCAGGAGATAATTGATAAAATAAGCCCAATCCTCATTTCTGTTAGAAATGTCTGTGGTGTTTTAAACCAGGGAATTCAATGTTACAGTCTGCTATTACCATTTCATTGGACTGTTTTCAAGTGTCAGTTTGTCTGAGGTAAATGTCATGTTTAAGCACAGTACACAATCAAAGTTAATGGTTACACAATGGTCATGGAGACCCTCACATACTGATACAAGTCTGGTACTTACACTCTGGTACACACTGGCACATCTGCACTTTTTTTCTTTTTTTTTTTAACTCTTAATTAAACAGTAATTAACATTATTTTTTAAATTAATATGTCTTTCTAATTGAATACACTGCTTACATGTGTGCATGTGGTGTCCTTATTTGATTTAATCAAATTACAATTGAAAAATAACCAATTAAATCAACTCAGATGGTTCTGTACAAAGGGATGCTCATGTGTTCTAATAATATAGCTGGTATTAATAATATTAACTATCCAGTGGCTCATCGTAGAGGCTGTGAAATGAGTTACAGTAATACCTGAACTGGCATTGATGATTTGCTGTATTTTCATTATTGGATCTGGCAAGTCCCAAATGAGATCAGTATTCACAAACACATAAATTCACAGACACGTAGATTTCGTGGTCCTGTGTGAGTGTCCTCTTCTGTTTGCTACATTAAGTATGAACAGAATAACATTTCAAACTGTAAACATAATCTTTAAAACCTCAGTTCAGTCCAGCAGCAAAGCTAAAGTCACAGTTTGTCTGTGTGTCACATCTGCAGGTGAACAGTTGCAGGCAAACATGATGAACCTTTGCTTTTCCAAGTATCGTGTGTATATATGTGCGTGTGTGTGTGTTTGCTTCTGTGTCTGGGCATGCTGAACAAACAGTTCAGACAGAAATACATTAGGCCTAATGTAAATCAGGTTAAGAATGAGAATGGATCATTGCTGCTGTAAGCGTAGAAATTCCTCTTTGATATGAGCAAAAGGCTCGTGTACAGTAGCTAGTGTGGTCCATTGTTATGTAACGCTGTTATTATTCAAGTCAAAGAGAGCCTCTGGGGAAGAGCTCTGAAACCACTGAACTGCAAAAACACACTCTTCATCTATTCTCCATGAAAGCTTTACCAGTTGTTGTCTTTTAAATTTTGATGTATTTCTGCTTTACTTGCTACTCGTGCTGATGATTGTGCATGGTTTTACTTTGTGACTGAGTGCACTGGACTAGTATTAATGACAAAGATTTAATTTGTAGAATGAATTCCTACATTTGATCAATAACAGCCTGTTTGTGTGTGTGTGGTGCCCTTGTACATCTATCTTTGTGAGGACCAAATAAAGCCCAACTTAGACCTTAACAGACCTTTTTAACAAAATTCAAATTAAAAAAAGAAACATTTATTTTCCCTTAGGGAAAAAAACGCAACCGAGTGAGTTCACTGTAAAATAAATAATAAAATCACTTGGTAAAACATGCTTTTTCGTTTACAAACAAACCTACATAAGTTGAATTGAATTTTTACAGCAGACATTTTGACTTGTCACAGCAGGAAAAGCACAGTTGTTACTGATAGCATTAACGATGGCTCTGTTCTATTCAAGTGTCCCAGTAAACTATGACTGTGTGTCAGTTAGCCAGTGTGTACAATACCAGGACCCTGACTCTGAAGCAGCTATGTGGAATTCAGACATCATTCATTTTATTATTTACACCTGTGCTTTTCCTACTGTGATATGTTGAAATGTTTTCTGAGAAAAGGCATCTTTTTCTTATTGGATTATGTGATAAGTCTGTCTGACAATATTTTCACAAAAAAAAAAGAGCAAACTTGACTGGACAAAAAGTCTCCACCTTAGCTGGCTACAAAACGTATCTTCACAGAAAGTGTTTTGAAGAAAATCAGCAGGAAATCTCTTTTTTTTTTAGGGAAAAGGCTTATTTTCAAACCTGGGCCCTATTTTCACATATTTTGGGGTTGAAATGACTAGTAGGTGGAAAAAGTTTTGGAATTCACTGCAAGTTTGGAAGCCACTGCAGTCGCAAATGTTTGTGCCCGTCAAAATTACATTCACAAAAAGTGGTTCTTTTTGTCATCGACAAGTTCACTTTTATACGAGGTGTCTAACAACATCATGGAAGCGATCATTTCTAGTGACTCCTGGTGATGACACCCTTTTTAACAAGAAGCAGAAGTCTCGATCAAGGACAATCCTCACTCTGAAATTTCATGAGAGGCGAGTTGTTGAAAGAAGATGCCGGTGGAAACGTGAGTCAGAGGTCGGGAGAGTTTGTTGTATGAAAATTAGGACCAGGTTTAAAAATACCAAAATTATCCTTTTATGTTTTTTGAATGGAAACAATTGGTGCCTTTTGGGAGGCGTCATGGTTGCATATCATATAGTGTGTCATCCCTAATCAAATCATAATCATTTTTGTTTTCAAAAATCTACATAACAAAGAGAACAAGAATAAATTATTTCAACAAACTTTATTCAATATTTAGGTACACTGCATAGAAGTGAAAAAAATCATACAAGAAAACCAGCTAATTCAGATACCACTAAAGTGTAGGACAGAGAGAGATGAGTACCAACATATACATCATTTCTCTGAACAACTGAATAGATTCAGTGAAACAAACACCTTCAGCTGCTTTTCAAACATGCATAGCCTACTGTAATTATTCTAATTGAAAAGTAGGCCTCATACAGGGTTTGAAGTAAAATGGGCACCCTGAGTGTAATAATAATAATAATAATAATAATAATAATAATAAATAGATTTATATAGCGCTTTTCTAAGTACTCAAATACGCTTTACAGATGGTTAGATGAAAGTAATTGGTTAAAAAGTAGAGGAGGGGAGAGAACAGAAGGAAGTTAACCGGAGAACGCAGTCTTGAAAAGGTGGGTTTTGAGGGTCTGTTTGAAAGATGGCATGGTGTTGGATTGAGCGAGGGAGGGCATTTCAGAAGGAGGGTGCAGAATTGGGAAAAGCCCTGTCACCCCAGGTCTGGAGCTTTGTTCTGATGGTTTTTAGTGTTGTTGCTTTTTGTGTTAAACTGGTTCTGGTGAAAGCAGGACCAAATGATGTTTTGTACCACTGTCTTTCTTCACATTCTTTTCTGTTTTTCAAAAGTAAAAAGTAAAACAAACACATGAAAAAAACACTCTTACTTTCAATTGATTGTCACACTGCCAAACAAGTGTTTTGTGTATTACATAACCATTGTGTTGTTGTAAAATGACATTCAGTGCAGTACAATATAATCTCACAATTAATGTATGTAGTGGTCCAGTACCTATTCTTCCAGGCTGGGTCATATTATTCTAAAACATAGCATGTTGACATTGGGGTTGTCTTTGCAAATTCACATTTCTGTGCTAACTTGATACAAAAATTATACATTTCACAGTTAAGAAAGGAAAGTCCTGTGTTTTACAACTCCATTTTACATTTCCAAGCACTATTGTTCCTTTTACAATACGCTGTCCAATGTTGAACTTGCAACCAAACCTAAACCATCCCAACAATGTGTGTTTTATCACTCATTTTACCATAGCCCTGAAGAGTTATTAATGTAAACAGTTACAGTCAATGTTTGCATTTGCCCCTCATACAGAATGTGCATTGCACTGACTCAAACACAATGCATAAATGAATTCAATTTGTAAAAGCTTGTGCATGTTTCTATGATTTACATGTTTTACACTTACATGTCTTCTTATGGCTTTTCAATTTCAAGGGTGCCTGTAACAAGTAAATCTGTAATCTAGCAACATAACAGTCTGCTTGTCACAAAATTATGGAGGAAAAGAAAAAGTAAGCAACACCAGTATAATCATTTAAGGCTGGATTTTCTACATAAATGTGTTGCAACGCTGTAAGCAAGATAAAGCAATCAATCACTTTTTTTGATACACATGCAAATGTGAAAAGTGAAACACAATGAGGAAGTCACTGCAACATATCATTAATGAAACCCATTGGCTAAAAATAATATAAATGACTAGATTTCCACATTAAATCAACTGTTTCTACAAGTGCCACATGTATTAAATGCCCCTTTTTGTCTGTTAGGTAGACAGTAGTAAAAATAAAAATGCTGTACAGAAACTTG
The DNA here is from genome assembly GCF_021292245.1 of Micropterus dolomieu. NCBI lineage: Eukaryota > Metazoa > Chordata > Actinopteri > Centrarchiformes > Centrarchidae > Micropterus > Micropterus dolomieu. Next base: position 14,958,396 of record NC_060162.1, on the reverse strand, counting down.
GCAAATATTTCTAACGTTAGGGAGATGATCCCAGTTAGGAAATAAGAGACTATTAAGAATACTGCATAGATATAATGCAGAGGAAACCCTCCATTTAGAGGAAAAGGTTGATGTCTAAGAATATATTTATCAAGGTAAGTTGACTATTTTAATATATGAAAGAGCCCTGGCAGATAAAACCTGAAACTTATAAATAGACCAGACTTTCAACAAAGAAGAGACTTGAAAGGTTTCATAAAACATGGATGTATATTTTACAAATGACTATGAAATTGTGAAGCCAGATGCATGCCTTGTACTAAACCAGTAACTGTAAATGTTCTCAGAATTTCTACTGTAAAAATGTATAATACTGCTTGATCTATATGAACATTTTTGCCTGAAGGTGAAAATCAGCTGCTTTGTTGCTTTGCTCTGCAACCCATGTTCTAAATTTTAACTCATAGTTATGACTTCATATTTGTCCTGGACGTTGTTCTCCTCCTGTTTTTCAGGCTCAGCGTGGTGCAACTCAATGAAGAGAAAGTAAACGCCCGCTCCAACTGCTCCACCCACCATAGGCCCTGCCACAGGGATCCACCACCAGCAGCCTCCAGCTCTGCAGTGAGGATGACCCATACACATGAATAAAAACAAAATAAAGACAAAATCCAATTTACTATTATTTACACAGCATCCTGCATTAATTAAACCTTTAAAATCTTAAACATTTGGCTTAATGGAGCCGTCACAGTAACTTACTAGAGTCTCTGCAATAAGACTCTAGGAAGTCGCAGCTCTTTGTGCTAAGCAAAGTTAACCGACTGCTGATGAAAGCTTTATATTTATGTATAGACATGAGATTCATATCACAGTGGTCAAATTTGCATGAATAAAGCTTTTTGCTAAATCTATCTTCAGCAAGTATTTCCCAAAATGTTGGTTTGGTTTTCAGACACTTGTACTACTGACACATTCTTATTAGGCTACGTGTCAAAATTGTTCCAACTTACCTACAGTACTATGCATAGGTGTGGAAAAAATGCTATAAAGTAAAAATGCTTTCTAAATCTAAATCTTCTAAATCCACACTTTTCCTTCAAAACAGCACCAGGTAGGAGCACTTCATTTTTGAAAGAACTCAGCAGGTAGGTTGGCCCAAACGTCTTGGAGAACTACCTACTTCTGTGGATTTAGGCAGCCTCAGTTGATTCTATCTCTTTATGTAATCCCAGACAGACTCCACCATGCTCATTCTTGTATCACTCTCCAGCCCTTCGGTAAACAAACTACCTTCGGCTGCAGCCAAATATTTCAAATTTTGTCTCTTCAGTCCAGAGCACCTGCTGCCATTTTTCTGCACCCCAGGTCCAGTGCTTCTATGCATAGTTGAGTCGCTTGGCCTTGTTTCCATGTAGGAGATATGGCTTTTTGGCCGTAAGTCTTCCATGAAGGCCACTTCTGACCAGACTTCTCTGGACAGTTTGAGCTGATGGCACAGCTGGACATCTTACATTTGGAAAGGGAAACAAGCATGATATGTCTTTCATCTGCTGGTTGACCACTGCGTCTACAGTCCTTAATGTTGACCATTTGTTTGTGCTTCTTCAAAAGAACTTGGACAGCACATCAGGAAACCCCTGTCTGCCTTGAAATGCCCGGGAGAGACCTTGCTGATGTAGTATAACTACCTTGTGTCATGTTGATGTGCTCAGTTTCACTGGGCTGTATGACTTTTGACAGTAAACTGTCTTCAGCATCCTCACTTTGTTAGCTGAGTTTGGCGGTTTCAGTTGTATTCCTCCTACACAGCTGTTTCTGTTTCAACCTATTGCATTAGTGATCATAGCACCTGTTCGGTATAGTTGTTAAATCATACATATATATATACTGTTTTTAAGGCCAAGGGTGGTCAAACCAAATATTGATTTAATTTAGATTAATCTTCTATTCACTCACTTTGTGTATTATCTGTTTATCTATTAATTTGTCTATTTTAGAAAGAATTCTTACTTTACAGTGTTTTCCCCACACCTTTTGCACAGTACAGTGTAGATATACCAGAGAACCAGCACTACAGACCAGCCTTGAGTATCAGTGTTGAGTACTGAGAAACGTCTCGGTTTACGTATGTAACCCTTGTTCCCCGAGAAGGGGAACGAGAGACTGCGTTAGTGACGACACTATGGGAACGTCTCGGGTTACGTATGTAACACTGGTTCCCCGAGAAGGGGAACGAGACACTGCATCGGTTACGACACTATGGGAACCTGAATCTCCTCAGAGACCGGTTTAGAACCCGCAGATCCAAAATAGGGCGCAGCCCTCCGTCCTTCTTGGGGACTATGAAGTACCGACTGTAGAAGCCGGCGTCTCTGTCTGGGGGAGAGACACGTTCCACGGCCCCTTTCCTCAGCAGAGTCTGAACTTCCTGTCCCAACACCGGACCTTGCTCCGGGCGGACCACAGTCCAAACCACCCCGTTGAATTTTGGAGGGCGGGTTCTGAACTGTAGTCGATACCCATCTATGGCAGTGCGCAGGACCCACGGAGAAATGTTCGTCAGGCTCCGCCAAGCGTCTGCAAAGTCTGCCAACGGAACCAGCCCCTCGGGGCTGGTGGTCGGTGTCTCGTGTGATCTTCTGGTGGACCCCTGAAGCCCCAGAACGGCAGGGGGGAGCCGCCGAAGATCCACGGTGAGTGAGTCGGGATGCCGTCCGCCTGCAGACCCTCGGGGCAGGCAGTACGGTGCGGACTCGTTGGTGGCAGGTGCGTCCTGAACGTGTAAACGGCGGGATAACATCACCTGTT
>NC_060162.1:14952504-14955506 GCF_021292245.1 Micropterus dolomieu | reverse complement strand
TGCAGCAGAAATTTTTTTGTAACCTTGGCCAGATCTGTGCCTTGCCACAATTCTGTCTCTGAGCTCTTCAGGCAGTTCCTTTGACCTCATGATTCTCATTTGCTCTGACATGCACTGTGAGCTGTAAGGTCTTATATAGACAGGTGTGTGGCTTTCCTAATCAAGTCCAATCAGTATAATCAAACACAGCTGGACTCAAATGAAGGTGTAGAACCATCTCAAGGATGATCAGAAGAAATAGACAGCACCTGAGTTAAATATGAGTGTCACGGCAAAGGGTCTGAATACTTATGACCATGTGATATTTCAGTTTTTCTTTTTTAATAAATTTGCAAAAATTTCTACATTTCTGTTTTTTTCTGTCAAGATGGGGTGCTGAGTGTACATTACTGAGAAATAAAATGAACTTTTTTGATTTTTGGAAAATGGCTGCAATGAAACAAAGAGTGAAAAATTTAAAGGGGTCTGAATACTTTCCGTACCCACTGTAAGTACCATTTAATAACTTATAAACTGCCCTACCTTTGTGTTGAATATAAAACTGAAACAGAATAGTTTAAATCTTACAGTTTTTTACAATTGCTAAAACACTAAACCCCAATCTCTGAACCCAATGCTCGAATCAGTCACTCTTTAGGCAAAACCTTAAACAAGTTCAGGTAGTTAATACACTGTTTGCAAATCTCATCCACTCCTTTTGCAAAATTCTAAACACATTCTCACTCACTAAAACACATTGTGCACTGTGATGTACTTTGTTGCAAAATGGTATGCAGCATACATGCAGCATACATGCAGCAAATGTCATCCTGTCCTGAGGTGTTCTGTGTTATATTATTTTGGCCATGCGTTCTCTGTCTTTTGATTTTGGTTTCTTACTCCTGGGCCCTGTTTCAGAAAGCAGGCTTAACAAACTCTGAGTTTATCCCCGAGCTCTGGGTTGATTGAGCCTGAGGTGGAAAACTCTGAATTTTCAGTTCCAGAACAGCTGATCAGAATACGTTATATCAACTCTGAGTATGCTGAGCCTGATGGAAGCGCGTGTGTGGGGATGAAAAAAAGCCATCATCAATGGAGCTCTGATACTACGATTCACCATAGCAACGGGTAAATAAAGGCAGAGCTTCCATTTTAATCAGGTGGAGCTAGAAATATGAATGCGTGCCAACGTGGACCATGATAGGCTCTAAAACGCAGGAGTGGAAGAAGGATCAGTGTGTTAACATTATTAGGCTACTATACAGCGTTGCTCATTCATCGTTTACCAGACTGGACTTTCCTTACCCACCCACACCCAGCAGGTTAGCCTATTAATTATTTTTTGCAGTGGAAAATGTGTCTATAGGTTCAAACTGACTGCAAAGATTTAGACATCTATTTTACATTAATAAAATCTTGCTCATTTCATATTTTATTAATGCTGTCAAAACACATTCACACTATCAGCAGGTAATAATGAAAAACTCACATTTAAACCTTATTTAGGCCTGTTTGTTTCAGCTGCACCACAGTCATCCTCACTCAAAAATAGTCACACTATCTCCAGTTGATAACTACGATAGGAATGTTCCAATCACTGCGACTAGCCTACAATATGAAAGATTACTGTTCATTGATCAGTTTCATAGGTTACATATTAAACAGTGATTACTGCAGTAATGTAGCCCACAGTAAGTGTTTTCAACTGTCCACAGAGTCACAGCATTGTTTCCCACACATAGGCTTTACTTGGGCGGGCCACCCAGGTAGATTATAAGCCGCCCAAGTAAGTTTTTGATTGCAGGTCTAGTGACGTTTTGCAGCGCAGGTGCATGCCTGCTGTGAACTGCATACACCGCGTGGAAGGTAATGCTCTTTTATACTGAGAAAAGAGGTAGATGCAAATTTCAGCAGGTAGCCTATAACATCCGTTTTGCCGAATTATGCATTCACTTATTAAGGTCCTTTTAGGACACTTTGCTTTCACGTTGTTTGAACACGGTTAATGCCACGTTTTTGCTGAATCTTAGTAAGTGTAATAATATATTAACGATTCTTAACGTTCATAAAATATATACTGATCATTTATCACTATTGATGAACCCCACAAAGAATAGTATAGCGTTTAAAAGCAGAACTTTGTGTCCGTCATTCCCGGACACAGAAACTTCCTGTGTCCGGGAATGACGGGCACAGGAAAGTACGCATCCTTCAGGTCGATGGAGGAGAGCCAGTCTCCCTGGTGCACACACTCCATCACCCGTTTCACTGTTAACATGCGAAAAGGTCTCACCATAATCGCCCTGTTGAACAGTGACAGGTCCAGGATGGACCTCTCACCGCCCGTCTTCTTCCTGACCAGGAAGTAGCGGGAGTAGAACCCCTTAATAATAATAATAATAATAATCCTTATTTGTGGAGCACTTTTCAAAAACAAGTTACAAAGTGCTTTAACAAGTGTAAAGAATAATACAAAAACACAAGATAAGAGCATGAAAACATTGAAAAGACTAAAATACAGATTAATATAAAATTAGTAAAATACAATAAAATAAAAGGGATAAAATAAAGTCAAATAAGATCGGGAAAGGCTCTCCTATAAAAGTATGTTTTAAGGAGGGACTTAAAAGAGTTCACTGACTCAGCCGACCTGATTTCCTCGGGCAGGCTGTTCCAGAGCCTCGGGGCCCTGACAGCAAACGCTCTGTCCCCTTTAGTTTTCAGTCGAGACTCTGGAACAGACAACAGACCTCTGCCCGAGGATCTCAAGGTACGTGCTGGTGCGTATGGGACTAAAAGGTCAGAAATATAACAAGGCGAGAGGCCATGAAGAGCTTTAAAAGTGATCAATAGAATTTTAAAGTCAATTCTAAAACATACTGGGAGCCAGTGTAATGAAGCTAAAATAGGAGTAATGTGGTCATATTTCTTTGTTCTGGTTAAAAGCCTGGCAGCTGAGTTCTGGACAGTCTGGAGTCGATCAATAGATTTTTGGGTTAAACAGGTGAAAAGGCTGTTGCAAT
>NC_060162.1:14941761-14952404 GCF_021292245.1 Micropterus dolomieu | reverse complement strand
CACACACGTTTCCGTGGCAACTGACCTTATTCTTTGTTTTATTACCACATCAAAAAGGAAAACCCCTGTCTCACCTAAGTGTGACATGGTCCAGACACTGAACTTTGGATGACAGAGGACTGCAGTCTCCAAATACTCAAAGCATTTAATTAAGTTAATTAAATCTTTAGTTGCCTGAATATGTTTGCCTCTATTTGAGTAGTTATGTTGACTGTTGTTGCTATCTGTTGTTGATATTAGTGCTGAAAAGAAGTTACTTGTGCAATGTTTTTATTTTCAGCAAGACACTCCTTCATCTAATGTAATCAATGCTTGTTCATAATACTTTCTTACAAAATTCCTTTAGAAATGATGACAAAGAAATGTTTTACGATACTCTTAATCGCCAGCTTGAATTTAAGGATGAATCAACAAATTCTCCCAGTTCCTAAGGAGAGACGATCTTTGATTTAATCCAAGCTTTCCTCATGTAACCTGAGCTAAGTGGACGAAATACGTATTACATGCCCTCATCGGAAATGCTGTTAAATGTATAAATATCCTGACCACTAATGTGACAATTGTTTCCTGTTACCAAATGCCTAGAACAGTACAACCGTTCAACCATTGAGGTTCGATTGTGGAAAATATTTGATTATAATACGTGCAAATAGATTTCTTTTAGACATTAAGTTTAGAAAGGCAGTCCCATGGGAAACCTGAGACGCCCCCTGGGGAACCACGCCCCAGGCAACAAAAGAGCGACGCGCGACCTGCTCTTCTCTCTCTTCTGTTCGCTGTTGGCTCTCTTCCACTCTGCTCTGCCCTCTGGACACTTCGGCACGTGTGGCGTGCCTCGCCAGGCAACGCCCAGACTCGGCCAGCGAAACAAACAGGCCCTTTGTTCGCCTGAAGCTACACACCTGAAGTGCCGCGACATTGATCTCCCTTCTGTTTGTTTATTTTCTTTATTTCTTTATTTTGTTAAAGTTATCAGTCTGTTAAGTTACACTGGACTAATTCAGGAACGACCAAGTTCCATTTTAAGCCTTTTTCGTTGAGCCAACTTCACCGAGGTCAGACCAAGCCACGTGGTCTCGCCAGCTACAACGAAGGAAAACTGCAAACAGCCGAATTGCCAGACGGAGGAGACATTTCAATCAGACACGGAGAACCCTGGAGAATCCCTAGCAAAAAGCCAGGATCGGCAGCTAGCGTGGGACCCGTGCAACAGGCCAAAAGCAGACTGTCGACAAGCAGTAAGACTTAACACACGTTCTGTGATCAGATGTCCATTTTCACTCCTAAAATCATAGCATTAGTTTACTTTCAGTAGCTCTTCTATGCCGTATGAGTCAAATGCTTCCCACAGTCGAACCTCCAGGTTCATTGTTCAGCAAATGTTTATGTTCCCTGTATTCAACCATCTTTTTATCACCTTAGTTAGAGAATAAATTCACTGTAATATAATCAAGAGCTGTGTGTGTTGCCTATTTATAGTTCCTGCCAAGAGAATTGACCCTTTAGATATGAGACTGACTGACCGACTGACTGATTTAAGATAATTGAGCGATTATTAACTAACTGATCACTAGTAATAATTGTATAATTATTCAAAACTACCTAGAGGTCCGGAGACTCTAGGATTATAACAACTCCGGTGGTGCCCTTAACGAGGAAATTTTGATTTTATGAATAAAAATTCATAATTGGGTATCAATTCTTATAAATTTATTAAAATGCATAACTAATAAATTTAGGTCTACTACACTATACAATGTAAACCACACAAGACCTTCTCAGAGGTCGCAATAAATGACACCTCCTACAGGGCTTCAAAACTATGCAGTGTGCAGATAATTCTTTGTTTTTCACTACAGAGTAACTTCTCAGTCAATGTCACATTTGTCTCTTAAAGAAATAATAAATAAAACAGTATATAACATCAACCTTTAATTTTCTACTTTCTACTACTACTATGTAAAATGTTAGCCTATAAATAACATCTTAATATTTTCATTTACAGCTGTTAACTATAATATATTGTTATATATATATATATATTATTGTTATATTTAAAATTAAAATATGAAACTGATGATGAATGAAGAATGATTTTATTATGTATAATTAGTTTGATACACTTTATAACAAAGTATTCCTAATACAAGAGCAATAGTTTAATAAATTAAACTCTTGTCTTGCATTCATGAAAACATCAATATTAAAAGGTTACAAATGTAAAAGTAGTTTTGTATGACTTGAAATGTGTTGAGAGTTATTATAATGATAGAATCTCTTGATAAGAACCCAGTGTCATAATTTCATGTCAGTAGTGTTCAGGTGTTGTGAGTAAAAAGAAAAGCAGGAGCTGGAGCTGTTCTCTCCTGAAGAGCTGGACACAGCTAATCACATCTGGAGGGTTCTGCAATCAGCTCCTCTGGCACCTGTAAAAACAACAATGGGTAGACAGTTAAGCAGCTACTTCCAAAGTGCCATAAAGCTACTGAACTCTGAGATCGCCTCAGCATGATAACCTCTCTGGCATGTGACAGTAATTAGGGGTGGCAATGTTCCTAATATGTGCAATATAAGGTTTTCTGCTGGACACTGCAATAATAACTACTCAAGTCAGATCTTATTGAACGTTTATTATAAGGATCTTATATTTCTCGTGCCCGTTATGCAAACTGGCACATCAGATCCTCCTGTGGTCCCAGCAGAGACTGCTGTCCCTCAGAGCGATGTACGTCCCTGGGACCCAGAATCAGGGAGCAGACCTGCTGTCGAAACAGGGGCTGAGGCCCGGGGAATGGAGACTCCACCCCGAGGTGGTGGAGTTATTAGTTTGGCCCCATAGACGTGGACTTGTTTGCTTGTCCCGCACTGTCCCCTGTGGTTCACCCTCTCGCCCCCAGCCCCGCTAGGGCTGGATGCCATGGTGCAGACATGGCCGAGGCTGCGTCTGTATGCGTTCTTATTGAACTGTACTACCTTTTTGGCAAATTCTAATCCACCAAACAAACTCAGAGGTGGCTCTCACACACCTAATTTCTTGCCTTAACTAAACCATTGCCCTAGTTACAGCCCAGCTACCTGTCTGTAGGCATAACGCACATTATATGCTGACAAAAAAGGTGGATGAAAATCTCTGCAGGTAGCCTACAACAGCTGTTCTGCCGCATTATGCATCCACCTCTTAAGCTCCTTATCAGAAACGTCGCTGATCAAACACAGTTATCACCTCAGATTGTTTGCTGAATCTCAAGGAATGCTACATCTACTAAGTGTAATAACTTATTGATGACTCTAAACTGCCTTTAATATGTACTTCGAATCAATCATCCCCACTGATGAACCCCCCCAGTATAACGTTATCGTTTTTAAACAGCTAGCTCAAACAGTGGCATCGGTGCTCCTTGGTGTGATAGTTTCAGGCAGAACGCAGCAGCTCCCTCCACGGCCTTCTGCCTTTAAACCCTTCGTGTCGATCGGGATCAGGTGCAGCCACTTATATTAGTATCTGACTAGTATCTAACTGAACAGTGATTCCGTTACAGGACGTAGCTAAATCTCACATCGCCCGTTAGTAAAAGTTACCGTTAACATAACGGCAGCTAACTGAGAGCTCAGCCTTTACTTACAACTTCACACATACGCCTTTTCTTCAAAGCATTATCACCCTAATGTCTAACACTAAGGTTAACCTAATAACATTACATTTTGGCTTCTCCCTTCTTGCTGACTTGTCTTTGACTCATTAAAAGCTGCGGTTAGAACACACTAACTTACTTACTTACACTAACTGGCACTTTATCTGGCTAATTAGCTTAACGAGTTAACGTTAAGCTGACAAGCTATATGCCGACAGCGATACCTGTTAAATGTTAACACATAAATAAAATACAGGAATTTCACTCACCAAGTAGAACACGGATTTCCTGGAGGTTCTCTCTCCAATGAACTGTATAGCCTGTCATTATTCATCAGGTATCTGCATGTAGAAATGTCCAAAAGGCTCCGTCAGGCTGAGCCTCAGAGCTCCGTGTAGCTGAGTGAGGCTAACAGACGGCGGACCGAATGCTAGGAGTGGCAGCCGCTAAAGATGCTTGTCAATCAAAGCGGCCACACCCCTAATAATGCAGAACTTTAAGGCTTAATATAATTTAAACAGGTGAGTTATAAAAAAATTCACCCCCCTCACAGTTGTCAAGAAGGGCAAAAATAGCGATATGCACTAAAACCATTTTTTGAACCAGGCTGTAAACATGTTTTATTCTGCTGTAAAATTGGGCTTTTTAACATGGGGGTCAATGGAGATTGACTCCCTTCGCCAGCCAGCCTCAAGTGGCAACTCGATGAATTGCAGTATCATTTGCTTCCGTATTGGCTTCAGGCGGGAGACTATAGGATTAATATCCTGCCTTGATTCAAAACTGAAAATAAAGTTCTGAAAGGTTGAAACTAAGTTTTTGAAAACTCAAAATCTTAAAAAAAAAAGTTTTGCAAGATCGAAAACTAAGATTTGCAAGCTTGCAAAATGTAAAAAAAAAAAAAAATCTCTGCTAACAATATGTTGTTTTTGAGTTTTCCTTCTTCAGAACAATTTTTCAGAGTTTCAAATTTGTCAGTGTTCTCCCAGTGCATTAGTTTGTTTTCCAGATTTGAAACCTTGTAAATGGTGATCTGAAAACTGGTGGCAAAACGTTCAGCAGTCTCTGCTGGGACCACAGGAGGATCTGATGTGCCAGTTTGCATAACGGGTGCGAGCGCAGACCCCCCTGGTGATTCAAATAGGCCACCACTGCCGTATTGTCGGCTCTGACAAGTATGTTGCGACCGCGGAGAGCGGGCAGAAAACTCCTCAGAGCTCTGAATACAGCCAACATTTCCAGGCAATTTATGTGCCACGAGAAATGATGCTCCTCCCAGGAGCCTCTTGCAAAGCGGCCATCCATGACCGCGCCCCATCCCGTGAGTGAGGCGTCTGCTGAAATAATTGTTAGGCTTCCAGCAGAGAGCAAACTTCTTGTCCCAACACCTGGCTCTGCTCCGCGTGCACCGCAGTCCAGACCACCCCGTTGAACTTCTGCAGGGGGTGGACCCGGAACTGCAGGCTTTAGCCATCCACTGCGGTGCGCAGGACCCACGGGGAAACGTTTGCAAGGCTCCGCCACGCTTCTACAAAATCCCCCTCGGGGCTGGTGGTGGTCCCCGGTGGCACCCTGAAGCGGAGAACCGCCAGCGACCCACGGTGTGTGAGCCCGATCATTTTCCAGCTGCAACCCCTCGAGGCGGGCAGACTGGTGAGAGCTCGCTGGCGGCTAGCGTGTCCCGAGTGCCAAGACGGCGGCAAAGCCTGTTGCCTGAGCCCCCACAAGGGATGGGGACCTCGGTCAGTCTCTCTCGGGGGGGGGGCCTACTCGAAACCTCAGGACCTCTTCCCCGAGCCTGCCGAGACTGAATGACGGTCCTCAGGCCCGTCTTCTCGGGGGGCTGTGGGCAAGAGCGTCGCCTCGCATCCCAGGTTTGTTGAGAGGGACTACGGGAAGCGACACTTCGCTTCTGGCTCCGGCGGTAGGAGCTAGCCGAGGGCTGAGCTCGTCTCTCTTCAGCTGTCGCCGTCCTGTTCCCAGACCGGCAGGGGAGATATTGCTCAAACGCCTCTCCCTGCCTTTGGCGTGCTGAAACCTGCTGACGACAGCATCCACTGCCTCACCAAACAGGCCAGTAGGACAGAGGGGCACATCCAGGAGAAAAGCCTTCTCCTTCCCCTGGATGCCCGAGAGGTTGAGCCACAGATGGCGCTCTGTAGCCACTGGAACGGGCCGTCTCCTTGGTAACACGGAGTTAAGTCCATAGCTCTACGGAGCTCAGTTAGGTCCTCCTCAGAGGGACCTCCCCCTAGGTCACAGTCTTTGCGAAGATCGGCCAAGGCCTCAGCAACCACGGGGCCTGAGCCACGGGTAGAGCGCATCCGACCGTCTTCCGAAAGAGAGACGCATGAGACCTCAGCACCCTCAGGGACCGGGCCTCGCTATGGCCGCACGCAGCCCCCTCGAGAGCTGCCGGGGCGTGCGACATCCCCAGACAGGAAACACACATCTCATGAGTCTCCCCAGCCGCGATGTAGCGTGGGCATGGAAAAACACATTGTCGGAACTGATTGCCAGACATGGTCTGTACTGCTTCGTCAGGACTTCCAGGTAAGACAACAACTTTCTCGATAGTGGAGCTTCCAAACATACTACTAGTGCCTGCTGAATAGAAAAAGTCTAATGTGTCCTGTGTGCCGGCGTGCTTATATACCCCTCCGGTTACGCCGTCACACACTACCGTTCTAGCAACACCAATAGGATTGGAGTAGTTTCATTCATAGTTCAGCCCTGCCACGCCCAGAGGCGTTCCTATAGTGTCGTCGCCGACGCAGTTCGAGTTCCCTCGAAGGGGAACTCTATTACATTACATTACATTTGCACTCCTATTGCAGACTATTTTTTCAGAACTGAGTTTACAACACCCACTTTGCGGAGATACGCCCACACAGTTGCGAGCTTGCGACTCACGTGATGTGTGGCAGCATTGTCACGCAGCTCTGCTCTGAAACTCTGAAACTCAGACTGAGCGAAAATAAAGGCTTACAGTAAACCATCAATGGAGACTATCAACCAGACAAATCTCGACAGTCATTAAGCCAAAATATATGCTTTTGTTAAATGTGATTATTCTAATAAACCACGTTTTATGTGTGGTAGTGGAGTCATTTTAAAGTTGACTTTACTGTAGTTAACCAGTAACAACTATTTGTGTTGTTGTATTTTCTTTTATGGCCTAAAGCACTGAAGACAAGGCATCATGCTGTGGTCATCACTCACAGGAGGACGAAAAGAAGGAGGAGGAGAGCAACAGAAAAAACAACTTCAAAACAATAGAATAAATACCTTTTAATCCACCACACGTCTTATTGTTTATGTGTAAATATAGAGGAAGCATGGGAGAGCTTGGTTGAAGATATCTTCAACCAGGTCCAGTTGTCCTTGACTTTAACCTTCGTTGGATAACTATGACCTTGATGACTGAGACTCACAGACATAAGAGTTAAATAAATATATTTTTAATAAATACACTAAAATGTTGTGAAAATGTGCTTTTATTTCAGCATATTTATTAAAAGTTTAATTAAGTATATATTTATTACCAATTTATTCAAAGTATACTTTTGAGAAGTATGTTAAAACTCAGGAGAATATATCTTTAATATACTTGTAGTATGTTAGGAGTATGAATGTACTATAAGCATACTATGTTAATTTCTAGTACATTTTCAATGCCTTTAAGAGCAATTCTTTTTGGGCAGCGCTGGAGAATAAGTAGGTGACATGAAACCAATGCAACTATATATTTCACACCACTGACAGGGGAAACACCCCAGTCATGTCTGTGTGTTAATGGCCAGCTTCAAGCTAAAGCTAGTACAGCTTTCATTTGCATCGCTAAAGTCTGACAAACATAAGTTTTTTGTTTGTTTGTTTGTTTGTTTTGTTTGTTTTGTTTGTTGTTTTTTTTTTAAACCTGTCCTGCCCAGCAGCCTGGTATAGAGTATGATGGCCTGGATACCATATTGTGCCAGACAGATTTTACTTTAACAAGAGAGTATTAATATAGTCCTTTGTCTGTTTTATTATTTATTTAATTATATATTGATTTGTCACCGGGCCGGACAGGGGGGCAGACACGGGGATGGGGGGGGCACAAATAGACAGCACAGAGAAAGGACAAGACCTATAAGAGAAGGGGGATGGAAGGTGGGGACAACAGGGAAAAGCAGTGGGAAACACCAATTGCAGAAAGCAACGAAACCTGCAATAGAACAGAGAGGGGGGCTTGGGGAGGAGAAAGACAACAACAAACAAACACAAACAAAAACAAACAAATAATAAAAATAAATAATAAATAAATAAAAATAATAATAATAGTAAAAGACAACTAGCCGAACAGCAGCAATAAACAGCTGACATAAGACAACTAAGAGAAAAATGAAAACAAGAAACAGTCCAGCACACTAAATAAGCAACACAGCACGCCCAAGAGAGCTGGAATAATAATTAATTTAAATAAGTAACTGAAAGAAAAGCATCAGGAATAATTATACCAGGGACCGCCTAAATTTGTTTGTGTCTATGTGTGAGACTGTGTGTGTCTGTGTGAACGTGGGTGAATGTGTCTGTATGTGTGTGTGTACATGTGTGTGCGCATAAGCCTGTTAAAGAATGTAGTTGTTAGTGAGAGTGGGCGCCACGACTGTGCCACACTTACCCCAGCAACAGGCAGGCAAGAACCCCAGTAGCCAATAGGGGTGGGAGAAAGAAAAAAAAATAAAAAATATCAATCAAAAAAACAAAGACTCCCAGATGCACCGCGATGCAAACGCGGAAGACCCCGACCCAAATGCCAGTTGACAACGTAATGCCGACGGAACGACAAACTTAAGTTAATTACCTGTCCAGTACAAAACAGACAACTTCAGCACCGCTTTGAAAACATCTGTCCCACATTATAGCCTTCCATATGGGAAAATCCACAACATCCATAATTTCTGCCGTCAGCTGTTTCTATCTGTCCCGACTCCTCTGGCTTCATGGTATAACTAAAGATCCACAGACTGTCGGCTCTCGTGCTAAATAACACATATGTTACTTCTAATAAACCGGAAGACTACTCAGAGACTGTATATTATTATTATTATTATTATTATTATTATTCCCCCTTCTTCTTCTATGTATGTATTCAATGTAGTGATGGGCGTCTACACTGCCGGAAATATACAAGCAAAAGAAGAACGCCGTGATGACGAAAGGCGCTCTGTAGCCTGTTTCTTCCTTGTCAGCTACGGTAGAAACATGACGACAAAGTACAATATAAGGTCTTTATACACCACTGAAAACATATGGTATAAACATATGGTTATGGAAATTATATTGCATTTCTGTCAATAGATCCTCAGAAAAATTACACACTGAACCTTTAATATTGTCCCAATCATAATAATAATTCTCTCTCGTGCTAAACCATTCAATTCAACTACAACCTCTCGGTCTCTCTCTCTCTCCCTCTGTGGTGCTTATAATTTACTTATAATTGCTGGACCATTTCAGACTCCCCTATCATCTGTTACTCTCAGACCCAAACCCATTTGTTCCTACATGCAAAATACCTAAATCTCTAAAAATCCTATTAGTAAACAGTGCACTTGCTGGGGACTATTTTCAGCAGCAGATTTGGTGCTGTAGTGGTAGCATTTACTGCAGCAGGAAAGTGTATGTGGGGATTTACTCAAAATAAACCACCATTTTCATCATAATGAAGGAACATGACTGATGAAGATGGAGCTCTCTCAGAGGAAGAAGCTACAGTATTTTAGGATTTGGCTACACAGGTAATATTTGTGTCAAGGTTTTGTGTGGTGGAAGAGGTTGGTGGACCCAAATGCAAGACACTGAGCAGAGCAGGTACAGTTCAAAACGTTTATTGTGGCAAACAAAAGGCAAGCACACTTACTGGCAGAGTGGCTGTGTTCAATGAATTTAAAGAATAAATAATCCAAACAAAACAGGTAATCCAGCAGGTACAGATCGAAGAACAGGTAGGGCATGAGACGAGACAAAGCTACACATGACAAAGCAACATCAAGCTACAATGACCGGACAAAGACTGAGGGTAACAAGCAAACATATATACACAGGGTTAACGAGCTTGGAGGGGATACACAGGTTAGAGACATGAGACTAAGGAGACACAGGCAAAGAGACAGCAGGGGAAAACAGAAAGACAAGCATGCAGAGTGCTTCAGGAGTAACAGACAGAATACAGGTTACTGAACACTAAACACAGACATTAACTAAGACACAGAACTAAAATGCAGGGCTAAACCTAAGATACATGACAGGAAACAGGCTACAAACAAACCCAGGGACAACACACTGAAGCTAACAGGTTGCAAAAAGGCCAAGAATCAAACAACAAAAACAAAGGCCAACTAGAACAGGACAAACAGGCAAACCAAATAATAAGCTTAATGAGGACAGAGCAGAATGATCAAAATCAGATTAAAAAATGAAACTGGCAGAGAACATAAATTGACACCTAGCAGACAGTCAGAACCCAAGCACGGTGTTACGGAAACTGATACATCAGACAGGAACAGAACTGAAGAACTAAGACAGGCACCGAAATATCAACAGGACAGATCAGACCAGAACAACCACACAGAACAAGCACAAGACAGAAGAACATAGAAGAACACCCCACAAGACAAACAGACAGGACCAGATCAACTCCACAAACAGACACAACTAAATCAAAATGCAAACATACACCAAGAAGACTGGATACAAGACAACAGACAGACAGGGCTGAAACCCAAAACCCAACAGACTATATAACAGATCAATAAGTAAACTCACAGAGAACTAAACTCAACAGATGACAGGACTAAAATGCAGATACAAAACCAAAACCTCAGAATCAAGAACCAAAACCCATCACCAGACTTACAGTGGGGGAAATAAGTATTTGACCCCTTGCTGATTTTGCAGGTTTGCCCACTTACAAAGAATGCAACGATCTATAATTTTAATCATATGTACATTCTAACAGTGAAAGAC
>NC_060162.1:14941031-14941741 GCF_021292245.1 Micropterus dolomieu | reverse complement strand
AAAGAAAGGAGTATTTAATGAGATTATTTCATTCATTCAGATCTAGGATGTGTTAGTGTTCCCTTTATTTTTTTGAGCAGTGTATTTACAGTGGGGGAAAAAAGTATTTGACCCCTTGCTGATTTTGCAGGTTTGCCCACTTACAAAGAATGCAACAATCTACAATTTTAATCATATGTACATTCTAACAGTGAAAGACAGAATCCCAAAGAAAATCACATCATATGAATTTATAAAAATTGATAACCATCTGATGAGGAAAAACAAGTATTTGACCCCCTACCAAACAGCAAGTATTCTGGCTCCTACAAGCCAGTTAGTCTTTCTTTAAGACACAGCCCCAATCCCAACCAATTATCTACATCAAATACACCTGCCTCACCTCGTTACTTGTATAAAAGACACCTGTCAACACCCAAACAACCAGCAACCAGCATCCAACATCACCACCATGGGCAAGACCAAAGAGCTTTCTACGGACATCAGGGACAAGATTGTTGATCTGCACAAGGCTGGGATGGGCTACAAGAGAATCGGAAAGCAACTTGGAGAGAAAAGATCAACTGTCGGTGCAGTTATCAGGAAATGGAAGAAGCACCACACCACCGCCATCCTCCCTCGGTCTGGGCCTCCACACAAGATCTCGCCTCGTGGGGTGTCCCTGATCATGCGACCGGTGAGGAATCATCCCAAAACCACAAGGGGGGAAC
>NC_060162.1:14931483-14940931 GCF_021292245.1 Micropterus dolomieu | reverse complement strand
TTTGAAGTTTAGCTAACTGATGAGTTTCATCTGGTTTGATCGATAGATATAACTGAGTATCATCTGCATAACAATGAAAGTTTATGGAATATTTCCTGATAATATTGCCTAAAGGAAGCATATATAAAGTGAAGAGGATTGGTCCGAGGACAGATCCTTGAGGAACTCCATGACTAACTTTGGCATGCATGGAGGACTCATCGTTAACATGTACAAACTGAAATCGATCTGATAAATAGGACTTAAACCAGCTTAGAGCGGTTCCTTTAATGCCAATGAAATGTTCCAGTCTCTGCAATAGGATCTGATGGTCAATGGTATCAAATGCAGCACTAAGATCTAATAAAACCAGTACAGAGACAAGTCCTTTGTCTGATGCAATGAGGAGGTCGTTAGTAATTCCAGCTCCTGATAGTGCAGAGTATAGTTGATCTCTTTGCCTTTGTACTGTTGACATTCGATAAACACATTTTAACAGTCTGTTGTTAACTGCAGGTTCTAGAGAGTCCATCCTCATGTTTGCCCATCTTTGCCAGATCTCATGCAAGTCTACAGTGTCCCAGTCTCAGTCTTGTCATGATTACAGAACGTCTTCTGGTTTTACCCAAGTAACACTGCTCTGTCTTTACTTTTTTTTGTATTGAATAGTAGTGACGACCCCTTGTTTCATTTTCCCACTGCCACACTGCTGTGATGTGTTCCTTAATGACAGACCGACATTCAGAAACCCCAATACAAACTACTAGATCAATGTCTCTTTTCAAAGCCATTTTTGCTGCCCTGTCTGCCACCTCATTCCCTTCCACCCCAACATGTGCAGGTGTTGCCCCCCTGGCCTGCTGGATGCCAGTCAAAACTTGCTTTACCTTGTTTAATTAAATAATATTTGTTAAATTACTAAACAGATCTCTCCACTCCATTAGAGTAGTTATATTACTGTGTTGTTGCTATTGAAAAGAAGAATCCATATAAGTTAATTTCGCAGTGTTTTAATCTTCAGCAAGGATCCCTGACGTTCTTTTAAGTGATGTAACTAATGCTATATTTCCAGCTCCTTTTGACTTCTTATACTTAGAAATAATATATAACCGAAATGTTATCCTGTGTTAAATAATTAATTTCCTCAGCTCCTGAGCAAATGATTGTTTAAAGAAATAATCAAAGCTATCTTCAGTCTCCTCATGGAACCAGAGTTCCCCCAAGAGGACAAAATAAGTATTACATGCCATTGTTCTGAAATGGGTTTTAATGTATAAATGTCACTCTGTATTTATCTGTTCATAATATGATGCCATGTTCGTGCTTATATATATTCTCCAAGTAAGAATGTGTAACAGCCAATATTATCCAGGAAGTTAGTTAAGTTCCTTTCATCTGATGCAATTCCTATGAAATGCTAACCATTTTAATGTTTAACTACTGACAATAACTTTGTAAAGTTTCCTTCTTATCAAATGCTTAAAACCAAGAACGGTATAACGGTTTGACATTAAAGGTTTGATTGTGGGAAGATATTTGATTAAAATATGCACAAATAGACATAACAGTTAAAGGAAACAAGCCCTCAGGTGAACAAAGCCAAGCCCCCTGGGGACACGCCCCAAGGGGCCAGACAAACAAAACAGCGGGGTTCTTTGTTGCTTGCGCTCTCTTCACTCTTCCCTTGAACTTTGGCACGCGCTCAGCGTGCTCCGTCTCCCAGCAACGCCCTAAGTAGTCCGGCCTGGCTTGCCGCAAAGATTCCTTTGTTCTTTTCAAGCCACATACGCCGCAACCTCGGTTTTTCCCTTGTTTCCAGCAACTACTTGTTTTATATTTGATTTTTTTGTTTGTTAAAAGTTATCAGACCGTTAAGTCACAATTTTAATTCAAGAACGACCAAGTTCTTTTAAGCTTTATTCCGTCGAGTTAACTTATACTGCTCCCACCAAAGTTCGGACCCAGCCACGTCGGCCCATCTTGCCTGCAGTAACCCAAAGGACATCCAAACCAGAACAGAGCCTCTGATGTCCAATAGTCTGTTAATCCATTAGCTTTAATCCTTGAAACTCCTAGACAAATTTAACCGAGTTAGTATCATCTAACTGCTTTCATTAGTTCTCTTTCTCCCTATGAATCAAATTCTTCCCACAATAGAGCTCAACATTCTCATTGTTTGCCTCATGTTTGTTTAGCCATTGTTTATTTCTTTGATGTATATTTAACTACATTTATTTCACCTTAGTTATCAAATAAATTTCACCTAAATTACGGGAACTTTGTGTGTGTATTGTTTAACTCCAAGTCACTGTCACGAAGGATTTACGCCCTTCGATATGAGATTGACTGATTGATTTAAGATAATTGAGCAATTATTAACTAACTGATCACTAGTGAATAATTGTGTAATTATTAAATTATAACATTACTCAGGGGTCTAGAGACCCTGAGCGAACTGAATCTCCGGTGGTGCCCTTTTCGAGGTTTATGAATTAATATTCTCAGAATATTAATAGTCATAATTTGTATTACAAAAGTAGGTATGCTACAAATGTTAGCTCCGCTGTGAACTGCTCTAAAGTATAGTTTTAGTTTTGCTTTATTCAAATCACTTGTAGCAAACAAGCCCTCCTCTAAAACTGGCATTTTTATTTTCTATTGCTTCCTGACATACGGTGTACTGCCAGCCATATATCTGCTACTGCTGTCTCTGCCCCTAGTTTTCCACAGTATCTTCTCCAGCACTCATTTTTTTCCATTCTTAATCACTCTGCGTGCTTTGGCTCGCAGTCTTTTATACTCTACTGCTTTATGTTCTGTTGGATATTTCCTCAATGCTCTATACCCACGATTTCTGTCTCTTACTGCTTTACAGTCCTTGTTCCAGCATAGTACACTATTTTTCCTTTTGAAGTACTTCTTTATCAGGATAGATTCATTTGCACTTCTCATAATCATTTCACATAAACTGCTGTTCCATTCCTTTACTGTCCCTTCCCCATTTATTTCCTCTATATTTTTATTGCACCTTTCAGAAAACAATGCCCAATCTGCCTTACTATAATTAAAGAATTTTTGGTTGACCTGTTCTTCACTCAGTATAGTCTTCCCAAACCTCAATAGTATTGAATAATAAACACTACCTATTGTATATCTGTCCAAACAATCCCACACTCTAACTCTTGCTAGTTCACTGGATGCTAATGTTAAGTCTATGTATGAGACATTTCCTGTTCCAATATCGAATCTAGTTGGCCTGCCATCATTTAAACAAACTAATCTCCGTCTGTCCATAAATTCCTTTATAGCGTTCCCATTGGTATCCTTTATTCTGCTACCCCAATGAGGGTTGTGAGAGTTAAAATCCCCCACACATATGGCCGGGGTCCCCATTTGTTTCCCTCTCCAACTCACTTAAATATATTTGTACGCATGGATTATAAAAGTGTATTATGTTAATCCACCTGTGCTGTCCCCATATCCTTACTATAACACATTTTAGTTTAGACTTGATTTCTACTTTCTGGTACTGTACATCTGATCTTATAAATGTTGCACACCCTCCCCCAGATTTTCCATTTCTATCATGACACTTTCGTATCCAGGAATCACAGAATCTAAACATTGTTTAAGCCAGGTTTCTTGCATACATATCACCTGTGGTAAGTCTTTAAATTCAACTACAAATCTCTTCAATTCCTGCCCATTAGCCACCAAACTCCGTGCATTCCATTGTAAGATGTAAAACATCAGCAATTTAATCATCATTGGCCTTCCATGTTTCTTTCCCCAGTACTCTCCTCATGTCTGTTCTTTCCTTTTCCCCTCCCTCTTTCATAAACTTCCAGTTTCTGCCTCATACTTGTGCAGCTCTTCAGGACCTAGATAAACCTCTTCCAGGAATCTCTGCAGCATCCACCACCACTATGATAACGTCAGATTTTCTGGAATGGTCTCTGACTGCCCACAGAATATCTACCATGAATGCCAGGTGTGGCCAGGCTGGTGGTGGCACTAAAAGAGGAATCACCACCAGAATCTAACTATCCGACAACACCACCTGGGGACTTCCACCCCAGGAAATGCTCTATTTCTACTTTGACTAAACCTTTATACAAAGGCTACACAGGTAAAACAGACGTGGCTCCAAAAGAATAACTTATTTATTAATAATCGGTAACTGGAAGTGCCTGAAAAGAGGATGGTGAATAATACAATTAATCACATTACAATGGAATATAAAAGTTTATTACAAATTTGGCAAACAAGTACTTATTTTATTTTTAACAAAACACACTCCCAGTTATTACTGATTACTGGACCAAACAAAAAAGCAGAGTGGGCCAGGGCCAGCTGTGGGGAGGCAGTCTAACTAAGGGTGTGCTCCAGGGGTGCACCAACTTACCCACCACATGTGCTCACTGCAATCAATAGTCACTGCAAATCGTGTCACTACCAAATCGTGCCCCAGTGCCGTTAACACTACAATCAGTGAAGGAACCCACACTAGCGTGCCTAGCTGCCACCACAAGTCGACCACTAGCACTACTGAAAAGACCAAAACAACAAGTTAAATAAAACACAATGGACCAGTTGGTTATATCTAAAATACAAGCATAGTCAACTAGGGGAGTGCCGGTTGGAGGCACTACAGCCTAGAGTGTACCAGCAGCAATGGTTAAAATCCTAATTTCACAAAGGCAAAACAGCAGCTGATAGCCTACAATTAAAAACACATGTTAACAGATTTATAAAAGCAAATAACAGTCACCTCAGGTAGTCATCATACCCTACTTGTTGCTCCTTAAGCTTCTCGTACCTTAACACAGGGTGCTCTGTGAGGAACAATACATTCCAGACAGTGAACCTTGGAATAAGCCAAACTACATAACAGGCAGGCAGTAGGCTGCTGCAAAACATACAACCTCAGTCACTGGGAAAAGACAATGAAAACATAAGACAAGGTTTTTACTCACTCACCTACCTAGACGTCACAGAGGGTTGACCGGGTATGAAACATTCTATAGGCCTGTTGAGCAGATGGCGAACTTTAAGGGCATTCAACCTCTGCGTATCGTTTTTGCGGATCATCATTTTAACATTTAGAACTTTTCCCATTTTGTTTTTTAGCTCCTCTGACAGTCTGAGAAGGTTTAAGGCCTTGTCACTCTTATCTTTAAATTTAATTATCAGCTTAAATCCACCCTCCTCTTCAAACCTGGACATTCTCCTCATGCTTTGGGAATCGACACTTTCACTCCCATTGTCGGATCTATCTCTTTTTTCAGTTTGCCTGGGATTTTTATCATTACTCCCCCCTCCCTCATTTGGCTTCCTTTTCAGCGGCATGGCCTAACCCCCGCCGGGTAGGCCTGTCTACTGCTTCCAACAGATCTCAATCCGAGTTCTCACAGGGGATGCCAAGTTGAGATGTTGTATAGGCCTACCAGTCACCGTGTAAGGTTAATGAGTCAGAAAAGTAATTTGAATCGCCCTCCAAACCATACAACACCGCCACGTCCGGTTCCGCCAACGCCTTTGTGCACTTGTCTTCAAAAGTTTCCAGCCAAACCTTCTTCTTCTTCTTCTTCTTCTTCTTCTTCCTCCTCCTCTTCCTCTTCCTCGTCCCGCAGTCTATGGTCCCTCCACATGAGAACAATGTGTGTGTATATTTTAAGGAAGGAACATTTCACAAGCCATGGCTCAATGTAAGCACCTTGTTTTTCTGTGTTGACATGCTTTTCTGTTACAAAACGAACATTTGTCACAAAATTTAAATCAGAATCAGCTTTTCAAAATCAGAATCAGCTTTTATTGCAAATGTTAAATGTGTATGTAAAAGGGTGTATTAAATCAAATGTTTGTTCTTGTATAGCTGCACATAGATGCAGATGCTAATTTTTATGGCAAGCTGTTTTAACATTTATTCCTCAGCACTGCTCCACTGAATATAGTTTTACAAGACACGGGTGTCCATGAACCTATGGAGGAAGGCAGCCCAGTTTCCACCGGGGACTTGTTCACAGATCAATGTCACCCACGTAAAGGGGAGCCATGGGACGTCCGGCTACCGCTCACAAACAAATAACTTTACGGTGTTGGAGGTCTGTGTTTATGATGATGAGTGCACAAGTCAGTGTGCCTTCAAAAATGCTACAGAATGTTTATGTTTAAACTAATGTGGGTTTCCTCCCTACAGGAGACAACTGAAAAGGTGCTCTTTGGTGTCCTGGGGGGAGATGAAGTGGAAGGGAAGGGGAGGGGGGGTCTTCAGAGTGCTGATGGAGGGGGATAAGACATTTGAAACAACCGAGGACCTATCGGTGTAAAATTAAAGAGCAGCTGACCAAATTTAAAAAGGTTCTCTATATTTAGAGGTCAAGATATCAGGGCATTGGGTCACAGAGGTGGGGGACTTCAGGGGCTAAACCCAAATAATCATCCTCCATCTCTCTCCCCCGCTCATACCTGTTCATATCAATTGTTTAACAAATGAACTGATAAATTATAATTTTAGTAAATGTTGTGATTTGTTTTTGATTATAGGGGGAGATGGGTAGGCTAAATTATTTAAAAGTAAAAATAAAGTTTTTGCATGTATTTGTTGTTGCTACATAGCCTATTTAATTGTTTGTACTAATCAGATGTTTTATACATTTCAAAGATTTGGGTTTATTACTCCTTCAATTTACTCATCACTTCTGAGTAAATATTGTAAAATCTACACACAAAATAAGACAATATTCATTTTGTGGAATCTGTAGGATAAAATCTTTTTTTTGCTTTTTTAAAAATAAAATTACTGACACCACGGCAAAGGTGGATATGCACATTTGAGGTTACTGGGTAAGGTAAGGTGGTAATCTAGTGTGTGATTAAAAACATTTGAAACATTTTTACCATGCAAATTTGCAGCTCCACACTGTCTCTGTCTATGCCCCAGCACGTTCTCGTACCTAAACGACTAAATAGGTCGATTGTCAGGCATCCCAAAAAAACATAAATATCTTTTGGCATGTACCAGCCCAGTGACCTAAGTCACATGACATTTAACGTGTGGTAAATGTTGTGAAAGTTAGTTTTAGTTTAGTTTTAGTTTGTTTTAGGCAACAAAACTAGTTGGTTAGTTTTAGGAAAAGATGGTGGTTTGGGTTTAAATAACTACGTTATGTAAGTCAGGTGACCTAAGTTATCTACAAAATGTTATTTAATTTTAAACATGTTGACTTTGACTTTATTTCACATGGGACTTGAACTTTGGTCTCCTGAGTTTACTTGACTCATCCATCCAGCCCACCACCTCCTTACATGGTTGTAATCTTTTTATATGTCTATGGTCGTAATAAGCTGCTGTATAATCAACCTATACGGCCTATAATACTCAGAGGTAATATTTCAATTAATTTTACACAATAGTTGTCACGATCCTGTCCCGAGGTTGTCAATGTTATATTATTTTGGCCATGTCTTCCCTGTGTTTTGATTTTGGTTTCTCTGTTTCTGGGTTTTGGTTCTTGATTCTGAGTTTGGGGTTTTGTATCTACTTTTTAGTTCTGTCATCTGTTGAGTTGAGTTCACTGTGTGTTTACTTATTGATCAGTTTGGTAACTGTTATTTAGTCTGGGTTAATATCTGTGCTTGCCTTAGTCTTATTCTGTAATTGTCTGGTGTTCTGTCTAATCCTAGTTTCAGTCCTGCCTTGCCCCTTTTTGTTGTTTTCAACTCCCTGCCTCTGTGTTCTTGTACATGGGTTTCTGTTATTGTCTAGTGTTAGATTATTTGGCCTGTACTACAAAAGGAGGTCAACTACTCAGAGTTAACTCGGGGTTGACAAACTCTGACCGCCTATGCTGGAGTTAAACGGTACTATGACGGTGGATAAGATGTTGGTTAGTTGAGTCCGTGTTAACACCGTGTTAACTTAATTGGAGTCGGTGTGCGTTCGCATAAAAGGAGTGTGTTCGGCCGTGCAGGCAGGGTTTTCTCGCACCAGCGCATGCTCAGTATTTCTCCAGAGGAATACACATGGGTAGTCAGGAATTATAATCGTAGTGCTTGGCATCACATGGAGTAAATTCGTAGTGTTCTTATTAATGTAGGCCTATTTTATGGGCTCTTCTTTTATGTGTAATATGATTAAGATGTTAAGGTACAACTGCACATAAGGTCCATTGTAATAGAAAAAAGGAGTCAGCGGAGAGGGGTAGTCCTAATAATCCAAGAGAAAATAAAATTTTCAAGATTAATCTACAAGTAAAAAACTTGAATATTCTCTGACAGTATAGGCACAAATTTATGAGAGAAACTTCACTTTGCAAGGCTGCAACATCACACACACACATCTGCTGTGTAGTAGGCCTATATATGCACTGGAAAGTTATATTAGGCTATATTAAACTTTGCAATCGGATTCAGCAGTGAGGAAATACTCCTGAGTTTAGTCCACAGTCACTACCATGCACCTTAGAGATTTTGCCGTGGATTGGGCGTATTCAGAAGAAAATACCAGAGTGCTTTTCGATTTTTTGAGACATTTCAGGGAATTTACGATTTTTCTTCTTTTAAATTTCACACTTTCATCTAGGATTTTTTTTCTCGGTTATTAACCCCGACCCTGGCTCCTTATTTTTGGACACCTAAAATAGTCTATCTTAATGTGAAACCCCTTGGAGAATTCAATTATAGACTACAGATGGGCTACATCTAAGAAACTATCCTGTTCTTAGAAATTAAGATTCCTCTCCGCAGTGGAACAAATCAGGATGTAATATATAGTCATATATCTATCTTCTCATCATCAACATCCCGGATCAAGCACTCGGCAGGTGGTCTGTGTACTGAGCAAGACTCCGGCCAGATGGGAGGAAGTTGACTCTGATTTACATTGATGATACTTGGTGCAAATGCAGTCAAGATGGACTCTGTTTCCCAAATGTCAGACTGTTTAATGTGAAGATGAAACTTTCATTGTTACGGGGTGTGGTGTGTGTGGACAGAGAGGACCCAAAAGCACTCAGAGGGAAGGAGGTTTATTGGAGGAAAAAGGGTGAGAGGGACTGGAGGGAGAGGAGGACGTCGGGGAAGTACAGGCACGGGGAACCAAGGAGACAGGGGGCCAGAGAGCCGGGGAACACAGGGGCCGAGGAAGCGTGGAGAGGCGGGGGAACAGGGAGGACGCCGTGAGGGAAGTCCAAAGAGGAGTGGGCCAGTGGATGAGCCCAGCCGAACGGAGGACGAGGGTGAGTGTACCTGGGAGGGAAACAGACAGAGGGACAAGGTTAGGGAAGACAGCAACAAGGTACAGGGTAAACGTGAAAAAACAAGAAACATGAAAGCCTGAACGTGGGGATGGCACCGGGTATGGAGCAACGACGATCAAGCAAGGATGGTGTGGAAAACCGGGGTTGAAATACAGGCTGGGATGAGGTTGATTACTGGCAGGTGTGGCAGGCTGACGAGGTGGCTGATG
>NC_060162.1:14926672-14931383 GCF_021292245.1 Micropterus dolomieu | reverse complement strand
CGAGCATTTAGTTTAAAATACAGGATGTCCTCCGTGGTCCAACAGAGTGTTTCCTTAAGCAGGATAAGAGACTCATCAAAATATTCTGCTATGAGAACCAGATCAAATTGTTTGGATAAGCTGTGAATATTCATCATTACAAGAGGATCATCAGCCTCCAGGTTGTTATCAAAACCAAAGTCAAAAAAGAGCAAATTTTTAAGATAGAATGAGTTGTACGCCTGTGGGCTGTAGAAGGACTGAGGATTGTTCAGAAACTTCACCACTTTGTTCCCTCCATCAATCCTCCATGTGAGAGGAACATCTCTCTGATAATAATGGAAGGATGACTCAAAGAGATCCACTGGGTTGCGTAAGATGGTGAAGTACGCAGCATCTGGAGGCAGAACCTTGGCTACTTCCTGATGGTCAAAGCGCATGTGGTTACAAACTATGTTGAAACAGTCTCCAGGCCTGTAGTCCCTCACCTTGGAGCACAAGAAAGGCGATGGGTAGAAAAAGTCATTGCGCCCATCAGGGAAGGCAAATTTAAGCTTGTGCTTTTCTCCAAATCTGAAGAGGATGTTTAGTACGGTGCTACTAGCAGTTTTATGGGTCTTCATGAACATGAGGTTCACTCTGGGGGAGCACTCTTCTGACTGGGATTTTGTGCTTTGAGAAGGCATGCTCAAATTTTTCTTCAATAGTCTGCCTTTACTGAGAGGACACGTGTCTTCCTGGGAGCCCCTGTAAATAAAAATATATGGATATTGGTAATAACTTTATTGCAGACACAGGTCCATATAACACATCATACAGTACACAATACAAGGAAATACATAAATAGAAAATACATACATAAAAATTCCATATTAGCCTAGGATATACAGACTATTGCACCAATGTCGTCTTAACCTAGAAGTGTATCTATAACAGCTTTTCAGAGGACTGACTAGGGATTCAATTATATGATTCTCTGACTTGTCCAGGTGACACATAAAACTAAACATCAGTTGTCTTAAGAGTGCCTCCCAAGTTGGCACTCTAGTAGACACAAAACAAATGACTAGCACTATGCCACCTAGGGATATGAAGCAGCAGCCTCATGCATCATTATATGCTACCTTAAGCCTCTGCATACTCTTTTTCTTATAGTTAGACCACAACTGAGCAGTATATAGCGGTGTAATGTAGGTCCTAAACAGAGAGCACTTCACACGGTCAGAACACATGGAAAACCTCCTTATAAGCACGTTAGCTTGAGAATAAATTTTACAGCGCTGACGGTATAGGTCTTGGTCATCCGTCCAGATATGACATGAGCTAAATATTTAACTTCCTCACACACAGCAAGAGGGCTATCTGTCAAATAAAAGGTTGGGAAAGTTGAATTCCTGTCCTCATCGCTTCTAAGTATCATTATGTGACTTTTCTTAGCGTTATACTTTATGTCATAATCAAGGCCATACTGAGAGCACACCTTCATCATCTGCTGCAGCCCAGCACTATATGGACATAGCAGGACCAGGTCGTCTGCATACATAAGATGATTAACAACAGTGTTGCCCACAAGACAGCCAGTTTTTAACCTATTTAGCTGGTCTGATAATTCATCCATATAAACATTAAATAAAATCGGAGACATAATTCCTCCTTGCCGCACTCCATTACTCACGTGGAAGGGAGCAGATTGTCCCATTTAACCAAAAACGTTTGATGGGCATACCAAAACACTAAAATTCTCACTAAAAATTTAGGGGCACCTCTATCTAGCAGTTTTACAAACAAACGCTCATGATTAATTCTATCAAATGCCTTGACATGCAAACAGATTCAACTGACTTAGCGCAATAAAAATAGTGCTTTTCTTTGTACATCTTTACCTTATCTTCACTTGGATTGGTTTTGTCAAGCAGTACAGCACCAGCATGAAGTTGATCAATGAAACCCAGAGAATCAGCCTTCGTATTGCAAGTCTGTACTTCTTTCCTTTGATGTCAGACATCATTAATACCCAAACGGGAACCTGAAAATTACATTAAAGAGCACAAACAGGTGTAATGCCCTGCAGCGATTCTTACACACAAGCTAACTCATCCCTTAATACACTTATTATGTATTGATGGAAAGCCCAAGCCTGGTCTATTAACCTTACATGTAACCTGGTGTTTATCATTGCTAAAAAGAAGATCTCTATGATAACTGTAAACATGAAATGGGAAAGCTAGACATAATACAGATGAGCAAGAAACTGCTGCATCACTCTTTCTGTCAGATAAAACACAGAGCCCTGTGTTTATACTATAAATATGTTTATGGTGCTTATAATGCCTTTACAACAGGCAGACATGGAAGGACAAAAGATCCACAAACACCACAGTTTACAGCTTAGGTACTAGTAGCTTCCAACAGAATACTGCTCATGAAAATGTCTAAAGATCAAACCCAGTTTCAAGCTCTGACACTGGACAAATGCTTCCTCTTTATACAAGCAAGCAGGTGATGATGTGATATGAAAATGTGTGTCCCTTTGTAGATCAGTTCTACTAATCTTTTACATTGATAGTTATCTATGTGGTCCATTACCACAAGCATAACATTAGCTTAACAACTCTGTAGACCCATTATACTAAAAAAAAAAACCTTTTGATGGTCAAAAGAACGAAGAAAGAGTATAAATGACATGGTAAATCAAAGACTAAATCAAAGAAAAATATGTGTGGAACAATTATAAGTAAAGAGACTTTATTTACCTGAAGATGACAGCATTAGCAGTGCGAGAGTGAAGCTTTTCTATCTTTAAATCCACTTTTGTTCAGCTTGCTGTACACTCTGAAGCCATATCTCATTGGTAGTGAGAACTGAAAGAAAGTCAGATTTGAATGCTCCTCTGGTACATACTGTATTAGTTTATGAATTACACTACTGTTCAGTGGCACAACTCTACGTAACTGTTCCAGCAAATTGTAGAGTGACAAATAAGCTGATAAAACTACACTTAAGCAATTTGGCAACTTTTTGTATTCCGAATTGGTACATAAGATGTGTTAAATTGAACCGACTGCATTCAAATTTGTAGTAAGGTATACTTAAATTTGTAGGATAAAAAAAAACTTTACTCTTGGGCATGAAAAATCGATCTGCAGTGTTGGCATAACCAAGGTACTTTGAGCATGATCAAATACTGTGCTACATTTTGCCTTATTTTATCAAATAGTAGCCTATTTTCTATCAGCATTGCTTCGCACAGTCACTCCGGTAAACCAGATACATTTACATAAATTCGAGGTACTTTGAGTATTTCCAATTTTATGCAACTTTATACTTCTACTCCACTTCATTTCAGAGGGAATTATAGTACTATTTTCTCGACTACATTTGTCTGACAGCTTAAGTCACTAGTTACTTTTTTAATTTTCAGTGAAAACCATGCATAGCCTATCCAAATTTTTTGAAAAAAGCATAGTCACAAAGCTAAAAACAGAGCTGTTTTATTGAGATCATGAAAAGTTGACTTTTTAGAGATAGGCTACATGGTTTGGTTCACACATAGGCTCTAATTATCTTAGAATATGATGCATTACTGAAGATTAAACTACCCAACAGTTTAAAATGAAATTAACACAACCTTACAGAACTACAGCAGTGAAATGCAACATAGACATTAATGACTGCGGTAACGCGAGCCGCCGAATGCGAAACCGTGGTCAAGCCAGCCGCCGTCTGATTTCTGTTGCGCCTAAAGCAGTGTTATTATGGTAAGAACGAGGTGAGAGTGAGCCGAAGGTCCTGAAAGATACATACGTATTTTTTTGTGATGCTCTTAGTGATTATATGAGCACAAATACATACAACATAAATATAATAATATTACTAATAACAATAATGATAGTAGTATAATTTATTATTATTTGTTATTGATGCAAATACAAAAGGTACCTTTTCTTTGTTATTTTGTGAACATAATGAACCAGCTGAAAAGGATCTTACCTCTAACGTTAATCCAAAACCAGGAGATAGTGAGCCGTTTTCACATCGCTCCAGAAAGTACAGGTATGGTGATGGTTGCGTAACTTTAGCCGATTTAATATCAACACACCCGCCTCCCGCCACCTGCCTGTCACTGTGTAACCACCCCAAAAAATGCTCTATGGATATTGCACCGATGTTCAAAACTTCCAAACCAGAAGTGTTTTCGTTTGGCTACATTTGACCAGCCGCCGCAGGGCTTTAGTGAACGCAGATAAACGGGAACTGATGAGGATGTTTTGTTTTTTTCTGTCTTTGTTTTTTCTTTATGAGAACCCGTTGGTCCAGTTCTCCGACCCAGGTCAAAAAGAAGTGCTCTTAAAAGGCACTGAAAATATACTTGAAATTCACATAGTATGCTTATAGTACATTCATACTTCTAACATGCTTACTACAAGTATTAAAGATATATTCTCCTGAGCTTTAACATACTTCTCAAAAGTATACTTTGAATAAATTGGTAATAAATATATACTTAATTAAACTTTTAATAAATATGCTTAAATAAAAGTATATTTTTTTTTACAACATTTTAGTCTATTTATTAAAAATATATTTATTTAACTCTTAGTAAATACTATTTAGGTGTACTTTGTGGAAGTACATTGTTAAACAATTACACTTTTAGTGGGTTAAAAATATATTTATGCCAAACATGCTTCATTGTGTAGGCTACTGCAAAATATTGTAATTATTTATGTAA
>NC_060162.1:14904040-14926652 GCF_021292245.1 Micropterus dolomieu | reverse complement strand
GATATATTCTTTTGAGAAGTATGTTAAAGCTCAGGAGAATATATCTTTAATACTTCTAACATGCTTACTACAAGTATTAAAGATATATTCTCCTGAGCTTTAACATACTTCTCAAAAGTATACTTTGAATAAATTGGTAATAAATATATACTTAATTAAACTTTTAATAAATATGCTTAAATAAAAGTATATTTTTTTTTACAACATTTTAGTCTATTTATTAAAAATATATTTATTTAACTCTTAGTAAATACTATTTAGGTGTACTTTGTGGAAGTACATTGTTAAACAATTACACTTTTAGTGGGTTAAAAATATATTTATGCCAAACATGCTTCATTGTGTAGGCTACTGCAAAATATTGTAATTATTTATGTAATTGCCACATGTTTGAGCCTGATTTAGTATTGAAAGTATTATTATTATTATTTCTTTTTTTTTTCATTTCTTTTCTTTCATTTAATTTTTTTTAATCAGGTAAACAGCTAGTTGAGATCAGAGACCTCTTTCATAAGGGTAACCTGGTCTAGAAGGAAGCAGCACATGTTGTTAACAGACAACAACATACAGAAATAAGCATACTTTAAATCATAATGTAGTTATATTTTTCTGTATGTAAACAGTAAACAAGTGTACGGAGGGGCGAAGTGTGCCCTCCCGCACAGCCCACTAGCACCCGCTTCACGAAAGTTAACGTGTGTACTGTCGTTGTGAGAGGGAAGCTATTTCTGGTCAGAAATCATTTTGTTTCTCAGGTTTCATTTGTTTTACTTTACGGTGGACACCACAGACATAATAAGAAAAGAACACAGAAGAGAAGAATATCAGCTCCCTGCAGAAGTTAAATGTGAAAAGAGCTAAAGAGGCGTGACTGGCAAGTACAAGAAGGAGAGGACAGACGCAGATACTGCCAGCAAAAATCGTCTTTCTTGGTAAGTTTATTATTGTTAGCAGGACAACACAATTGTGTAAGTTAACTAAAGTTGAGCTCACTCTGGGTTTGGAAATATTTTCCTTGGTGGATAGCTCTGGTGTGCATTAGCTAATGCTAGCACGTGGATTAATATATTTGTTAGGTAACGTTAGTTAGCATTTTAATAGCTTCATAATCGAGACAGTGACTTTCGTCTGCCTTAAACAGTGTTGGGAGTAACGCGTTACAAAAGTAACCCAATTAACGTTACAGTAATGTATTGCTTTTTGCTGTAAGGCAGTTTTTCATGTTACTAAAATTTCGGGAGCAATCAACAATCTCAGTAACCTGTTGCTGGAATTTTATGCATGAGATTTTAACAAGGCAGGCCTGTGCATGTGTGTATGAGCCCTCAATTCTGCTTTTGCACTGTTTAAATGACCAGTGAGGTCTTTATCAAGGTAATCAATGCAGCTAATATGTTGCTATCTGTGTGCTAAAGAATAGGTTCACATTTTTATAGTCTCCCTTAATACTCACATGTCCGTGTTTATAGTAAGTTATTGGTCACTGTAATTATTATTCCTGCCCATATAGTCTGTAAAGAAATCACACAGTTGTCATTTTTGTATAAATTCATTCTAAAGTTTAGCTGAAGCTACTATGAAAAAGTGGACATCTTCTAAACATACTCTGTTTTTTAGAGATTTCACTTCACTGCAACCATGGAGGGAGAATTATTACAGTGACCAATAACTCAGTTATAACAGCAATGTGTACAAGTGTACACGGGTATGTGAGAATTGTTTTAAGACGCGCTTGAATTAATGTTTTTATGTACTGCAATGCCTGACCACACAATATAATAGCTTGTGATGTTATGTAAAATACTGCTCAACTTTATGTCCATTTGTATGGTCATAGATCCTGTATTCAACTTTTAAAAGTTGAACCTACCCTTTGCCAACTTTAACCAACTTAATGCTAAATCCAGAGTTGGAATTTCCTGCCTTAGCTCAAGAAAATGAAATAAAGAATAATAATAAAGATTTGCTATAATAGAATTACAGTGTTTATAATGATACGCATATGAAGAACTAAACTAGGTGGAAGTACTGGCCTATCTGAATATTTATTATATCTCATTTGCAACTGCATTTCTTTTCTTTTAGAGCTTCCTGGGATTGTTGCCTCACTCAGATGGGTCAGAGGCCACGAAAATCTCAAAGGACGAGCTGGACCCTCACAAGCTCAATGTGCTCATAGGTATGTCTGGCTCCTGCACACGATCACTGTTCTTGCTCTCAATACATGTCAGCAGGGTCAGACTAAATAAACAAATATTCTTATGAAGAAATAATTTTATTTAAAATATTGTTATACGTTAAGTAATTGGCCACTTTTGTACTTCACAAATTGACTACTGTGTTGATGTGAAATGACATGTAGACAGAACAGTTGTTAAGCAAGTCTGTATGTTTGTGTTATTTGTTGTACCTGTTTAATAACATTTTATCATATACAGCTCCTTGGCTGAATGCACAGTAGTGTTTATGTAATGTTTTTAATTATGTTGTAATGGAAGAACTGTGCATTTACTGGGACGGGTCCCTTGTGGAAAACCACTTCACCTCAGTGTTTCCCACACATAGGCTTTATTTGGGCGGGCTGCCCAGGTAGATAAACAGCGCCCAAGCAAATTTGGCGACCCATTTTAATTGCAGTGCTGCACAGCGCATATTCGCTCCCCTCACTCGGTCGCTCCCTCTCTCTCTCCTGCATGCAAACAACCCCTCTGTGAATTGAATGGTTGGTATCATGAACACCACTGCACACTTTAAAAAAGTTATTAGCAAGCATGTAAGGAGCCCAGCCAATAAGGATAGCTATGTTAACTTTAGAATGGGCCTACAGCTGTCGAAGATAGCGTGCTATTCATAACTGGTAGTCAATAGGTGCGTTCGAGATGACTGCAGCTGACTTTCGCCGATTTGATAGACTAGTCTAATGTGAGATGCAGGTGACTGCGGGGGCGGGGTATGAAAACAGCGCCGTCAGCACCTCCAGTAGACTGCGTGAGCTTACTGTGAGCTTAGAACAACGATTAGGCAGAAGGTGGTTGCAACTTTGTGCAGCCAGAGAAAAACAAC
This sequence comes from Micropterus dolomieu, assembly GCF_021292245.1. NCBI lineage: Eukaryota > Metazoa > Chordata > Actinopteri > Centrarchiformes > Centrarchidae > Micropterus > Micropterus dolomieu. The sequence continues at coordinate 14,923,589 of NC_060162.1, read as the reverse complement.
CACGTACGCCAGACTCGGCGCCTGCCACCGCCTTGCTCCCGCGAGGTAATGTTATGTCATGGTGATGTGACATCATGGTGACGTTTTTCAGCGCCGGGTGATGTGACAAATTCTGCCTGCCTGCCGAGAATTAGATGCACCTCTGGTGTGGTAACCGGTGGTAACGCCCTTTTATGCTGAGAAAAGAGGTGGACGCAAATCTCGGCAGGTAAATTAGCCTACATCATCTGTTCTGCCAAATTATGCATCCACCTGTATAGGACCTTTTAAGACACTTTGCTGTGCTCATTGATCAACTGCGGTTATCACCACATATTTATTGCTAAATCTCAAGGAATGCTGCTTCTACTAACTGTAGCTAATAAAATATCAACAGCTCTAAACGTTCATGAAACATTTCGAATCATTTACCCCACAAAGAAAATTATAGCGTTTAAAAGCAGTATTTGGAAGTGCATGCAATTCTCGGCAGGCAAGCGAAATTTGGCATATCACCTGCTAAAGTCGGCCCCTCCCCCGCCACATTTACATTCTGTGGGAAACACTGCACCGGAACCTAAACAGTTAGCATCAGAACAGTTAGACATGAAGTCATATTGGGTTTCAGCAACGTTAAACAAAATAAAAAATCTGACAACGGTTGTTAATTAATTAGAGGTAATATTGCTTTGATATAGACAATATATTTCCTTTTCCCTTCCACAGATGCTGTGTGATAAAGCAGTTTCCAAATCCCATAGTGTCTGCAGTCACAGAAAATGCAACGAGTCCTACTCAAAGATAATAACCGACCCTCCACTCCAAGGATAAGGATTGTGACATTTTTCAGTTTCAGTTTGGTTCCACCATTTGTACTGTAAGCTTGTGACGGAGTACCTTCACTACAGTTGAGTAAGCGCTTGGACTGCCATACCAACGAGCCTGGCTCTTTCGCTTTGCTGTCAAAGTTGCATGTTTGGTACCCTGTAGACCTGTGTTTGAATCTGGGTAGGGTGACTGCTCTCGCCTTTGGCCGCATATGGTGTCAGAAGTGGGATGGCTTGCCGTGATGTCATCTGAGCCGGGTCCAGAGTCCGAACCGTGTGAGGGACCACCATGGGTAACATTAATGATGGGATGTGTATAGTGTACTTTTTTTTAGTAATACTGATCATATGTCATCATTTTACTGATTTTATTTTTATTTGAAGATATTTTGGTAAAGATGTACATGCTGCTGTACCTTTTAATGTACAGGAATTTATTTTTGTAATGTACACAAAATTAAAGTTTTTTAGTTGTCTGTATGTGTGTGTGTGTTGTAAAATACTTTTTTACTGGTTTTTATTATTATGCTAAAAGGGCATTTTGCAAGATATTTTTAATGCATTAATAATGAATTATTCTCATACTGAATGGTTTCATAAAGCAGCTTCCCAAGATATTAATAGTGGCTCTTGGAGTATACTAGTAATAAATTACTAATATGCTGAAATGCTAATAAAAATGTTCAGGGAACACATTTAAAATATATTTAAACTGTTCTTCAAGTATAGTACAAAAGGGTATTTTAAGTTAAATTTAAAAAAGTATATTTAAATTACAGTAAAGGTACTTAAAATAGGTCAATTTTAACACATCTAAGTATATTAAAATATATTGCAATTATCTTAAAGTTGACTAAGTATTTCTAAAATGACACTGAACATACTTTAAGTTGTTCCAAAATAACACATTTAATATACACTTAGTATAGTACAATTAAAATATGATAAGTAGCACTTTTTTTGGATGCACTTAAGTATATTTCTTTTTCACTTAGGGAACCCCGGTTATCACGTTCTTTGCATAAGTTTCGTGTCCTGAATGTGTAACAATATGTTTTGAGATTTAAAATGAATGTAGTATTTAGAATGTGTATGTGTGGCCAAACAATATCATGTGTGTAGCCTACAGAGCATTTAAAAATACCAGCAACTAAGAGAACTGAGACAGAATGAGACAAAACTTAAGGAGAACGTGAATAAATAAACTAAACGATGTGATAGCCATAATTAAAATCACAATTCAAACTAATAACCTATTATGGACAACGATAGTGCAACAACAATGCACATAATGTGAAGCCTCACATAATGATGAGTGGCTTAGTTATTGTTATTGATGCCAGGCAATATCAGAAAGGATAACAAAATGTCACAAGCTAAGATCACGGTTTCATCTAACCAAGGTGCTAAAGCAAGGGCTGCCAGCAGACAGAAACTGGAGTTTGTATAACTTAGAGGAAGCAACAGACTGTCTTCAAAAGCTGTCAGTAATGATGTGTAGTCTTTTTCAAAGTTTTCAAACTACATAGGTCGTTCCCAACGAAATTACTTAACATATTTGCAGCTCAGTGTTGTTTAAGTAAACATCAACAAAGGCAACAACAATGAACAAAACCACAAAAAACTGGTTTCTTTTTACATTAACTGTAGCCTATTTTATTATGTTCAATCACAGTATAATACATTTTACAATTGTACAAAATATGATTTATACCAAATACAAAATTATGGGGGAAAAAAAACATCAAAGGAACAGCACACAAATAAAACCCATTTTTTTACTCAAAATATGCCTGCGTTACTAGGTTAACAGACTTTATAATACACTGCGGTTCATTCCAAGGAGGCAACCCAATCCGTTGTGTATTGTTAAAATTATGCCACTGATACTGGAACTAAATGTACTTAAATCTAGGGTAGGCATCTGCTCCCTTCTGGCCTCCCTCCAAAGCCACAAAGCCACTCACCCAAAACATATTTGCATGTGCAGTGAGCATGCAGGCAGTATTGCACACAGGTATGCAGGCAGGTAGGCTGGACAACCATTTCATTCAGTCGTTCTTTTTTCTGTTAGAGCATTTGATTTTTATTTTCAACCAATTCAACAAACAAATTCAATAAATTACCTAACCTAGCTTTAAATGACTATGCATTTATGACTCTATATCAAATTATCATGGCAACACTACTGTTGTGCATTGGAAATGCTTTGAAAAGAAAATTGTTTTCAAAACAGTAACCGCATTGCACTATTAATGTTTACTGTGTCTCCAAAAATACTATGCACATTTTGTTTAACTTTAAAAAGGATGAACTATGATTTTTAGTTTCTATATCCCAGTATTTCCAGTTCTAAAAAAAAAAACATTTCAATTTAAAAACACATTCAAAGGCAGTATTTAATCCTAACAGTTCCATTTTTTTCTGTTCGTCTTCATTGCAGTAGATTAATAACATGCTAAAACAATTTAAAATGCCCTAGGAGGAGTGTGCAGTAAAAACAAAACAATGTGCAATTGCTGACTACTTCCTGTTAATCTTCGTAATCATAAGGCACTTTTGAGTGACAGGGAGATGGCCTTAACGTTGACCAAAACATATTGTATTTTAACTTTACAAAAAGCACAGGACATACAAATATACAAGTAAGACAACTTTGGTAAACGTATTCACAATATACTTTTTGCAGCCTTTTTTTGCTGAAGTGTTTTTTTGTTGAGTGGACACTGATGATTACCATGGCCTATTTTTGTGTTAAATAAACATATTCCGATTTAGAGATAAATATAAATCATCATTTCTTAAAGGAGAAGCACATGTATCTCTGTATTATTATGGCAATGCTTTAGACACTGCTTTATTAAATATATTGCTAAAAGCAAAATAAATCTTGATAACTCATAAACCATTCTACACTTAAAGGACCAGTGTGTAGGATATCTTGGCATCTAGTGGTGAGGTTGCAGATGGCTAAATACCCCTCGCCTCACCTTCCCATTGTCTTGCAAACATGTAGGAGCACATACAGTGGCTGCGAAACTCTCTAGAGTCAGTGTTTGGTTTGTCCGTTCTGAAAAACTGCAAAACGGTTGCCCATACTGCGTAGCCTTACAAGCCAAAAAAGGACCTTCATCTCCCTGTGTGGAATGCTTACCGCTGCAGTTAGTATGTTATGGTTCTGTGACTCAGTACACAGGTGTGTAGAAAATCTGACCACCCAGCAACCTGCGCTTCAGCTCCTTCCACAGCAGGCTGCGCTCTCTCTGGGATCCCTTCATGAATCCACGGTTCTCTTGAGCACGACGAGAAAGATAAGGAATGACTTCGTTGACCGGGCCATACGGAACGTACTTGTAGACTGGAAAACCTGCTTGACCTGTTTTCAACAGAGAGAAAGGAGGAACGTTTTATCAGCGTCCACTCTCTCCACCTTGTGTGCATTTCATGTCATGACTTTAGCAGAGAAACAGCCAGAGTAAGAACTGGAGTTGTTTGCTCCCAAGATATCTATAGATTATATAGACCTTTTGTAAGGTCACTGGCTGCCGGAGTACTTGTTGATGTGTGTTTAGACTATGTTTCAGTGGTATCCCTATGGTCACATGGTTGTGTGATGTAAGCCTCTGTGATTCCATAACTTTTACTATCTGATCTGAGCTGAGCTGAGCACAACGTACCTAGCGGGAAGCTGATCTGATCACACATTCCAAGCAGCTGTCCAAAGTAAACCTTATTCTCAGTGGGTGAGAGGCCCATGGCATTCATCCTGAAAAGAAAACCCACATATGTTAAAGGGCTGTTACATAACAACAGCTGGAGTGTGGTATTCAACAATTCTGCTGAAAGCAATTTCCTTCGGTAAATCCTATAAGTGCTTTGGAAAGTTGACAAAGAATAGGTTTCAGTTAGAGAAATGTGATAGGCATTCGTTTAAACCATTAAGATTGATCCTTCATGAATGAGAGGTTTTAAGGCTATCATGTATGGTCACACTAAATCAGCACTTATTGCATGTCAAGTTTTCCACCATCTATGAATTTTTCATGCAGGCCTGAAACAAAACTTACTTTTCAAGGGTAAATTTTACTGTGTCCTCATTGTGAGTTGCAACCATGATATTTGGTTTCCTGCTGTGTTTGATCTCCTCCAGCAAATACTCCAAACACCTGGAAAAACAACAAGGCAGGTGATTAGGATTTAGACATTTTCTAGCAGAACCACAAAGGGTGTTGATGATATTTCAACACTTACTTATGATACATCCTGTTAGTGGCCTCATAGTCCGGGTTTATCGGGTCTTCGTAGCCAATCTCTTTGGCCCTGTCTCTCTCTTGGTACATGTAGGCTCCACGAACCAATTTGGCACCAAAGTACCAGCCTTCCCGTCGTGACACCTCAACGTCCACAATTACATTGCCATAGGCTTCCTAAGAGTATTAAAAAACACCAAAGGATATCACTAAATTCAAACCATCCTTGCAGAAACAAGATGTGGTCAAACTCATGAGTGAGCAGAATCCGACACACAGAGTCCGGGAGACACAACGGGAGACAGCTTTACACAACATCCTGGAAACTCATGTAAACTCCCACTGCAGCATTACAGTAACATTTGTATCAGCTTGAGATTCAACTAATCCATGCTCGCTGCATGTTAATGTTACATTGACCGCAATTAGCAGACATGATACGCTGATGTTATGTATCTTTCACCAGAGAGGCTCAGCAATGTAGTATATTTGCATAGCCAAATTTATTGGATAACTAAAACAGTTAGTGAGCTAGACTGGATGTTATAAATGAGACTGTTGCCACACTTCATAACAGTTGTGATTTATACTTTTGTGTCGAGTCTACGCCGTACTCTACGGCGTCAGCTATGGTCACCATGTGGTAGCCATGCATTTAATACTAGTGAGTGTCTGCATCATTCTGCAATTACACTGCCAAACACTAGTTGGCGGTAGCACTACAGCGTCCACTGTGTCGACTGTTTAGCCCTCTGCTGATGTGAATAGGGGAAAAATTATATACGTGCGGCTGTTATAGACTTTTCAACTGATATCGACCTCATGGATCACAGTCTGATAGTGAAACAAGTCATTTCGCTCGGGTTGTGACGCCCAAATATATTGATCCAACGTGTTACAGCCGCTGGTTTGGCCGCTAGTAAAAGTTACTTCAAAGTTCAATTTAAGACTTTTAAGACCTTTTTAATACCACCTAGGATGAAATTTAATGCCAACTTCACTGCCGTATAATAGAAAATCTGTATGAATTTTAAGCCCGAGAAAATTATTATTTACGAGGTTACCTGAATTTAATAAAACATTTTATTATAATACTTACATTCATATTTAATACACTATAGCTTTTGGGGTGTGTTTGTACTAAAACATAAAATGAACCAAGGACGTCACTTTGTGCTGAAAAGTGGTGGGGACATAGGGGTTCAGATTAGCGGTATGATGATACACTTAACTCACGTGCATGATTCATAATATTGGGTTCACAAGAACAAGACAAAAATATATTTTAACACTATTTTAATGAAATATTCGATGCGGAAATATATTAATTGGGGGACCAGGGGGTCCTCCCCTAGAAAACATTGAGCATTTTACACTTAATTTCCTGCATTCTGAAGACATTTTCTATACCAATTTATTGTAGAATTGTCTTTACTTCAATAAACTGAAACATAAAATTCAAGTGACAATTCAAAAAAAAAAAAATAGTGCAGTAATCAGCAGCTTGTTTTTTTAACTTAAGTTACTTTTTTTGTTTCTTCTTTATTTACAAAATAGTAATGTAACTACATACACGTGTCACTGTGCTGTGCAAATATTGTAAATCAACGCATTTATCGTATAAATGACCAGAAATCGCTTAAAATCGCCGTTTTGTCATTTCTCTCGCTCATTTTGAATTGCCCGCCTAGGACTTCCGGGAACTATCTGCGGTCTCCATGAACCACGTGACGATGTAGCATTTTGGAACCCCGCTGACGCGACTCTCTTTAAAGGGCTCTGGGTAGAACTACTTGCAACCGCTTGCAACAAATGTATCATAGCAACCAAAGCAGGTGGGAAAAACGCCTGCTAGCGCTCCCTGCTGTGCGTTTTCAGAAGAGCAGCTGGCGTTTTCAGCTGGCAAAAAACGCTTTGGTGGACACGGGCCCATAATGAGATTGACTCGCACGCTGATCCGCCTGTTGTGCTAACCTCAGCGTCATTGCCCTCAGCTTCGTCCCCTACCTTGTCTGTATCTCTGGCCTTCTGAACTTCAGACACTTGCCCATTCTAAGTCGACCAGCTAATGTTAGGTTATTAGTAGCACTTAAGAGATGTTTTGTTTTACCAAATAACTGGCTGATTCGCGCCAGAGCTGGATGCCAGAGCTCGTGCACCGCGCACTCCACAGTCCAGAGCGTAAAGCTAAACACTGACGTAAACAGTAACGTTACCTACTGCTGTTGTTCTGACGATATATGCTGCCTTGTCGAAAGATGCTACCATAGCACAAATTGATAGAGTAAACGGAGTAAATTGTAAAGTCACACACGCAAAAAGTATTTATGACGCTACGGCATTTATTTAATCCTACGAAAGGACAAGAAAAAAATTTAAGATCTTTGTAAATGAAATTTGATACATTTTTAATGAAATTTAATACTTTTAAGGCGTTATTTTTAGAATATGAAATTTAAGACTTTAATACTTTTAAGACACTGCGGGTACCCAGTTCAAAGCACCAGCCACTTCCTGTCGGCTAGGAGGCGCTGCTAGGCTACCCAGCCGACAAATCACAGTTGTTACTGTCCGCGTCGCCCTGACGTGTCCTTACATTTTGGAGAAGGTGCAGGTTATGCTATGGCGTAAGCTACTGCGTAAGGTACGGGGCTATGCGTAGGTTATGCTGTTGATTCAATGCAGAAGTATGAATCACACTTTAGACTGCAATAAGTTCTGTTACTGTACTGTATGGGTCTTCCACTGTGGTGTTGACCTGCGGCGTTATGTTGTATTATTGTCTGTTATGTGGGTACCTTTGTTACAGCGACTGAGACAATGAAGAAGCTGTGACTACACATAGCCCCTTTAAAACATGACATATCAGGAGCCATCTTTGATGTCTTCATATAATGTGTTGTACAGCTTCACTGACAGGAGCTTGCTATTGTACACATATACAATATCTGTTTAGGCATTTCTATCCATATGGTACAGTTAGTAGCAACAAAGAAACTCAATGTTACAAAATGTACCAACAGTATTGACAAAAAGATAATTTTGGTTTCACAGTTCACACAAACGGGAAAGGATTTGTAGATTTAAATAATCAATCAAACTGGTCATGATTAGCTGTAATGAGGCAACTGGTCTCACCTTGAGGTAACATTGATAAGTGTTGAAAATGATTGGCTTGTCTCTGTTGAATTTCCTCTGCATTTCAAGGGTCAGTCGACTAATAGCCGGTTGGAAGTATGTCTGCTCGGCGTCTACCATTAGCCTGACCCCATTCTCCATGGCATGCTAGGACACACAAACAAAGAGTATTTACAACTTACATGGCTCTATAAGTGACACTCACCATTAAAGTGCAAGACAGTCACTCAGCAAACACCAAAAGATTTCTGTATTGCTTCTTAAAATCATTTCCTAAATGCACAATGATTTGATCGCCTTACCTTGGCCAGAACGTCCATTCTCTGGAGCATTCTCTTCATCTGACTCTCCTCCTCCTCTGTAAACTTGTTCAACAAGGGTTCCAGCTGGCCCACCTGCACAACAAACACAAAACATCCAATTGTTTGGCATTTGCTTTCAAAGCCTTTTGTAATCAGGGTTAACCCCCAAACTATATTATGTGATAGGCAGGCAGAGGTTGCTCTGCCATTTTGTGTTGAGTTTCTTAACTGCTCTCAATAGCATTGGCTAAATTAACATGCACACTAAAACTCGACTTATACCAACACTGCAGAAATGTAAAGGGCATTTTGCTTCGTTTCCCACATATAGACTTTACTTAGGCGGGCCGCCCAGGCTACCAAAGTATATTTGGTGACCCATTTTAGCATTCTGCTGATAAACACAGAGAGAGATGTTATCTGGCATTATGTTACAAAAACGCAGACAAGGTGGAAATTTTTGAAGCAAGGACCAGGTAAAGCAACAGTGAACTGTGAACACATCAGTGCAGATGTCATTCAATTGGCAGAGCACCTGCTGCTGGAAAAAAGGAATTGCGGGTGGAAAACTCCAAAAGAGGAGTTCTGTGCTTTTCTGCGACTTTATCGAACAAACTGCTGATGGAGAAAGTCAGCAGGGCAAACACGTACAGGTAGATACAAACAGAAAGAGGCGGGCCAAGTAAGTAAGTGTTTGCAGTAAGAGACCAGAGGTGTGGGAGTGTGGGCAAAGAAGTACCGAAGGGGAAAGCAAGGTGAGCAGAAGTAGTGAGTGAACTCTAAAATAAGCTGGAGAATGTCATGAAAGTCATTCTGTGGGAAACACTGAAATGATATGTTTTCACCTCATCAGAATATACTGTATGTTTACTTGTGGGAAGAAGATATGATATTGCGCCAGCAGGTTATTCTCTTGAGGGAAGAAATTAAATTCCTTGTACCAACAAGACTCTTATCCACTTTACATTATGGTAATGATGTAATGACTGATGAGAAAACAAAAATAGTTGTTTTGCCTACATCTACTTTATACTCATTTATCCGTTTAAGAAACCATTAACAGTATGATTACATGTATCTGTAAAATGTAGAGATCTGAAATGTAATCTATTAGAAGTATGTTGCATTTTCCACCTTTAAAACTGAAAAATAATCACCATAAGAAATGGGTTTCTGCTATCAAATGCTGTATCATGCTCTTTTGAAGATTATATTACGGCCTAGTGTTTATTGCAAAGCTCACAGTGTACAGATAAGTTAAAAGATAACCAGACTTATTGAAAACAAGGGCCACTTACATGGGTAACACTTACTGAGCTCCCACAGACAGTCCATTCTCGACCCTTCCCACCACTAAATATATGCATGACAAGGACTCACCTCAAGGTTTGGCACCATGAGCAGATTGGAGATTTTTGTTTTATCGTTTATCAAACCGTTCCAGTCCAGCAGATCTATCGTTCTGACAATAAGATGTAGAAAATGTGTATGAAAATGTGAAATTTTAGTGAAAATATTTTAAATTCAGTGCCTTATTCGCAGTTGCTACTGATTTAAGAGGGATTCAAGAACTTCAGCCCAGAGGCTCTATTGTATTTATGTATATACAGAGTACAAAAATATTGCATGTGAAGTATTTGTTTTTATCATTGCACTGATGAGTAACTGTCTTACCCTGGCAAACCCAGCTTCTTTCCAGTAAACCATTTCTCAATGTCATCCTTAGTTCCAACACCCAGCTTAATCAAACTTTCCTACAAAAAAAAATATTTCAATGATTAAAAACACATATTGCTGAATTTAATGTTAACAAAAGCACATGCCACTTAAAGTCACAAATGCTCTAACACAAAGAACATTTTAGAAACAACTAAAACAGGATTTGGCACACCAGTCATGGATAAGCATGTGTGAACCTGCATTGGACACACCTTGAGTTGTCCCAGCTCAAGTTTTTGTTCCAAAACCATCATTTCAGACTTTCCCTGTTGTGCCGCCAGGAAGTTAAAAAACCGTCTCCATTTAACCAGGACTTCTGAGAACTGGAGCTGTTCAAACACAGGACAATGCATCAATGATCAAATGATCATTTTCTGTGAGTCATAGTGTGATGGGGTTAGCTGGACACCTCAGTATTTTATTCACAGAAAATCACACCACTCCTCACTCACTGTCAGTTGGCATCATCGTTTTCATGTTAGGACAGTGTGACACTGAGGTGTGAGTCCATATACCTTTTCCTGCGACGCTCAATTCTGGATGCTTTTTTAGAATTTCAGTGATAACACTGAAAGCAACTTCTGGGGTTTGTACACTGTAACATGAATCTATGATCATAACTAATCAATTGGTATTGACCAAAAACATAAAGATATGTTTTATTGTACCAATACTTTGTAAAGGTGATCTTGTGCCAATACACATTTGTTAGTGTTACATATGGCAGCACTGTTGTTGTGAATCAATGCACACCTTTATGTAAATTCTGTAATATGAACTTTTAGTTCATATTAGTGACATTAACTTACAAGGAACTGTGGGCGCCCGAGAGCAGTCAGTTTGATGGCAGAAAATCCATCTGCGGAGGCTCCCCCTGAAATTGATAACACATTTTATGTCGCTGGATGTTGTATAACTCTCCACCCATTTTATTTGGTGTAATTCAAGTCTATTTATGTTGCGACTGTGCTGTGGGGTTTTTTTGTATTTGTATAGCCATTATAATAACCAAACTCTAGTTAACACGTTATGTTTCTTAATTGCTTCCTCATTAACAATACTGCTTACCAGATGCCTTAATACAGTTTATGAATGTCTCCATTTGCTTGTCACACTTGGACTCATCTGCATAGAAGTAGGTACGAGCACTAATAACCCCTCCACGCCTGTCCCCGAACTGACGATGGGCTTTGTACTTCTTCTCACGGTGATCAGAATCTGGAGTGAAAAGAAAGTAACATTAGCTGCTTGACATGGAAAAAGATATTTTCATTACAAACTTAAACCTTTTTTTCTCCCCACAGAGTTTTTGTATTTTGAAATACTATTATTAAAAAAAGCTGACTGAACCTTAAATGTCTCGATCACATCTGTATCAATGAGATAATTCAAGACAATATAATCAGAAATTACACTAAAAACAATATTAGCATAAACAATATTAGCAAGTTATTAAAAGCAGTTTTCTCCTAGTTCTACAACTGGACTCATATTTCAATCCTACAAGCTTTTGTTTTGAGTAATGTACACTTATTATTTATCAGATTATTTATGTCAGAATGAATGTATCACAAACAAAAACTATTTATGGAAACTTTCCCACTTTTTTTCCCCACACTTGTTATTTGTACAGTTGGCATCTGATCTTTTAATCTGAAATTTCAGTGTAAATTTGTAATAACCACAGAAAGCACTAGGCAGGTGAAAGATATACTTGGATTTCAAACATCAACCCTGTAACATGAACCAAGCTCTCACTGTAGACACTGGACAGGACATTTCAGACCGCACTATATCCAGATAAAACCAGTACTGGCCAGGCTAGAACACATGGCCACATGACTAAACATACCAACCCTGACACTCGTGTTGCATTCAGGCCAAGCTGAAGCAACTGAATTTCAAAGCAAACCAGGAGTTCAGCCTTGCATTTATTTGCCTAAATTGTATTTAAATGTTTTTTTATATTTCCCTATTGTTGCTTTCATGTAAAGTACTTTGAATTGTCTTCTCGTTGAAATGTGCAATACAAATAAACTTGCCTTGCCTGCTAACTGTTCAGGAGTGCTTTACACAATGAAGAATCCAGTAGCTGGTAATACAACACATTTGGAAACTGAACAGCTAAACTACATGACATCAAAAGTTATTTTTAATTGAGACAAACCTGGACTCTCTTTCTCTGCTTCAGAAACACATGAACTGCAAAAGAAGAAAGCACTGGCATCAGAAGATCTACCTAAAATTAGGGCTGCACGATTTGGAGAAAAAGTTATATTGCGATTATTGTTGACAATATTGCGATTGCGATTATAATGGAACAAATGGTACTAAGAGTATACTTACTTAATTATAAAGGAAAATGCACAAAATAATGACATTTTGAAATGTGTTTTTCTCAACTTGAACAAAGTTAAACAATAAACAATATTTATAAAAATAACTAGTAAAACAGTACAAGGGGACTGTTTTGCTCTATGGAGAAGGCAGTTAGAAGTAGCAAATATTGGCACACTGGCACCGGCTCATTTGCATGTGTCTACTGCAGAGTCTCTATCCACAACCTGGAGGAATTGTACATGAGTGTATTAAATAGAGTGTAATGCTTAGTTAATAGCATACTGTTAGTATAACAATAATATATTAAATACTACATACATTAAACTTTCATACAGGCCTAATAGTATACTTATTTACCACTATTTGAATATTAAATCCGGTCACAGCTGTTTCATTTCTGTGGGGTCAATAAATCCTTGTGCAAGCAAAAGGCTCTACATTGTTCTCTGTTAATTGCTAATGCTAAGTACTAACTTGTCAATAATCATATTGTTCAACATTTAATGATTTGCTGTAGCACTTCAAACTTTTTTAACGCCCCGCCCTATCCAGCCTGTGATTGGTCGGTTTATGAAAAAGTGACTGACAAGCACCTCAGCTCTATGAAAAGTTGAACAACTAAAGATACAGCTAATGTTAAGCCAGCGAGCCAAACCCAAACCTTCCTTATCTTCTCCCAGTTTTCTTCTGTCTCACTGCTTCAGCTGCTGCCGACGTCTCTCTGTCTCTGTCACAGAGCGACCGAAGCACCAGCATTTCTCTGTGCTCCGGTGGCGAGTCCGACTATGTTTTGAACAATTAGCGGGTAGGCGGGGTTACGATAGGTTGTTGACTTAAGTTGCTCGCACAATTTTTCTCATTGCACTGTAGGCTTATCTTTTTTTAGGGGCACATGCGAGAGCCCGGTGTGGACGGAGATAATGAGCAGACTGCAGTGCACAGAGAAGAGAGTGTCTCAAACTTTTCCTGTTTTATGAAATCGCACACTTTTTGCGGTTATCTAATCGAATGCGAGGACATCACGATTGCGATTAGATTAATCGTGCAGCCCTACCTAAAATGGTTTACTTTTATATACAACAAATGAAAAGGACATTATAGCTTAGATATTTTCTCTCAGTTTTATGACTTCTGTCACTTGCATTGCTTCACATGAGTTAATTATCCAGACAGTATGCCAAAGTTAACACAAGAAGTTCTAAAGATATTTCTACTGCGATCTAAGAAGACTTTGTTGAAGTTTGAAAGAGACAAAAAAGTTTGTATGTTGAGGAAAGACAAATGTTTTTCTTTCATTTTAACCTTTTGATGCAGTTATGATGATAACTGTCTTTTCTAGGGCGTGCCGTGACATGAGAAACATATCAGGGAACAAGCAGAACTACTGTATTGTCTTCATAGAGTTATCAGTATTTTCCGTTCTGTTAATTTAATTAAGATTTCCTGGACAAAAATGTGTTTGGATTTAGTGTGTGTGTATGTTCGTGCTTAGTGAGATAATCCCCAGTTTGAAAAAAAAGCTTATTGCCTCAGAACATTGCGCAACTCTTCTGTGAGTGTGTGCCAGTCTGCCACATGAAATGGATCCAAGACATTACTTAAAGGCTGGCAGCCCTTTAATGAATACATCCCCTGGCTGAATAACAAGCTCAACCAATCAGAGGAGAGGGGTCTATCCTTGCCGACCAATAGAAGACAGGCACTGTTATGCTACTAGAGATGTAATAAAAACACATTCAGTTTTGATTACAGTTTGTTTATGTGGATGAACCATACTGTGGATTACATAACTCATGTAATATTTTATTTTACTGTAATAGAATAATTGCTCCTCTGCTCCCATAGAACCATGCATGGAGAGGGGGCGGGTTGCCTCTTCCAGTTCATTCCAATTTCTCAGAGTTTTTTTAAGAGTCTTAAGAGCACAGACTGATCTTGTTATGGAACATGTGATACTGGGCTGTGCAAACACGACTCAACGAACCTTTTGAGTTTAGTACGTCTGAATGCAGATGAGTCATATTAAAGTTATGAAATACTGATTAAATGTGCATGGATTAAAGCTTCAGTACAAAACATTTCATACTACAGTACCTGAACCACAAACCTTACTGAGAAAGTAACCTGCATTCTAGTTTTTTCTAAATGGTTCAGTCAGATGTAAATATGACTTACTCCATTTCCTTCTTCTCTGCCTCCTCTTGTGTCAAGTCCTCTTCAACACTATAGTCCAATACTGCCCCCACACCAAAAGCCTGATTCTTCTGAATCAAAGGTTTGATGGAGTTGTGGTCCTCCCCTGCCACAAACTGACCATAGAAGGTCATCTTCATCAGCTTCTCAAACATCCACTGACCAAACAACTTCTTACTCAGGACCATCAACTGAAAATAAAACATGGACAATAAGCTAACAACAGCCTACAATAATATTAATAAAATAACAATAATAGCGCTGAATGTTAGTTGCTTGGCCAAACACCTAAGCATTACCCAGTTATACATACATACATATCATTTTCAATCAACTCACCTCTTTGTTCTTTTCAACAAGGACGTCAATTGTACAGAGCTTGAACACCAGCAGACTTCGCAGCAGTTCAATGTTACCTTTGCTTTTGTAGGCCTCCTCGGTGTTGTCGAAGTCAATGTGGATTTTATTTAACTGCGTGTTTGTAACATGTGTGGTCTGGTTGATGACCTCAGCCGGCACAGCTTCCACCACGATGCACTCTTGCTGATCCTTCTCTCCTTGGCTCTTGGTGGATGCCACTGTCGCCCGACATCTTCTAGGTGACATGTGTATGTTCTTGACATTCACAGTGTTTGCCCTAAAAAGAGCTGCAACAAACTTAGTGTATGACATGGCTTCCTTCGCTTTCAGAGCAGCCCGCAAACCACGAGCCACCACAACCTTCCTCACCTTGCTGTGCAGTTGCTGAGATGCTGCGCAGCGCGCGCTGGACACATTTTTAGTCATCTCGCGCTGGGGGGCGGTGCCTCGCATGTTACATCACGCGACCTGGCATCACGTGGACAGCACACACACGGCGGTAAATGTGCGTTCTCGCCAACACGCGCTTAACCTCAAAGGCCCTTACAAAACAAAGTGAGATTGCAGTTTCATTTAAAATTTTAAGGCTCCTTTCACTCCAATACCTGTCTTCCAAATAAATTCTTAACAAACATATTTGGCATGTTTGGAAACTTTGGGATCCCTACAAAAACATTTTAAATAATAAAATAAGGATTGGCCGCACAGCATTAGCTTGCATCTACAAGCTCAACAGTGCACACTGATGTCATCCCAATGTGGTTAAGTGTCTGGTATGTCCATTAAGTAAGGTATTTTTGTTGTTTTATACCTCCTACAAGACTCTTCAATAAAATAAAATAAAATGCAACACCACAACATGGCCTGAGACAATAATGAGCATTACATTTTTTATGTGTAATATCTATTACAGGGCTAATTGCATTGGATGGCATTATGTTTTTGTTTAACCTTTATTTAGCCAGGAAGTCCCATTGAGATTCAGAATCTCTTTTACAAGAGAGACCTAACTAAATTGTATGTGTAGGTATCCATGGTGTTTCACCCCCTTGCACAGTATGCTTGCATAGCTGTTTGTAGCTGTTTGTTTATACGAATGTAACAATGTAATAATTACAATAAAATATTCCTGTAAGTTTCTACTACACTGAACAAAATTATAAACGCAACATTTTTGTTTTTGCCCCCATTCAACATGAGCTGAAGTCAAAGATCTAAGACTTTCTCTATGTACACAAAAGGCCTATTTCTCTCAAATATTGTTCACAAATCTGTCAAAATCTGTGTTAGTGAGCACTTCTCCTTTGCGGAGTTAATCCATCCACCTCACAGGTGTGGCATATCAAGATGTTGATCAGACAGCATGGGTATTGCACAGGTGTGCCGTAACAGGTGTGCCACAATAAGAGGCCACAGTGTTGTAATTGCCATTATGAATCGTGTGTTTCTGTAGTCTGTGTTCCAGTGCCCCTGTAACACAGACCTTTGACCCCCTATGGCCTCCCTCTGAACGAAAAGTCTTCAATAATCATAGTTTTAAATCTTCCTTGTGACGATATGGCGCTGATGTGAATGGCGGAACAAATGTGTCTCAACTAGTTGGATCCTTTAGTACGTTACACCGCCACTGTACAGTGTCATGCCAAGGCAGTTATCCCTGATAGAGAGGGCCTTTCCGAAACTGCTTGCTACTCCCTCTCCCTACCTACTTCCACTCCGTTTGCACGTTCATGCGGAGGGTCCGCCACATTGAGTGCCAGCCGAAACCAGTGAGGTTTCGTGTCGAGTTTTGCCTGCCTGCTGAGAATTGCATGCACTTCCAAATACTGCTTTTAAACGCTATAATATTCTTTGTGGGGTCCATCAGTGGTGCTAACTTTCGAAGTATATATTTTATGAACGTTTAGAGTCTTTAATATTTTAATACACTTAGTAGAAGTACCATTCCTTGACATTCAGTAAATATATGTGGTGATAACACCGTTCAATCAATGAGCACAGCAAAGTGTCTGAAAAGGACCTAAAGAGGTGGATGCATTATTCGGCAGAAGAAATTTTGTAGGCTACCAGTCGAGATTTGCATCCACCTCTTTTCTCAGCATAAATGACCGTTTTCACCCGCGAGATGCATGCAATTCTCGGCAGGCAGGCAGAATTTGGCACAACACCGGCTTGTTGAAGGTGTTTAACACCTTGTGCTGCACGATCAGAATCAGATCAGAAGGAGCTTTAATGCTGAGTAGTGTTTTACACATACGAGGAATTTGCTATGGTGATAAGGTGCTACACATAGACAAACATACAGTCGACATAAATAAATGTAGAGATAAATAAATATGGAATAGAAGAACAACGCTGCAGATATATACATGTGCATTATTCTGGGTCTGAACCGAGATACTAGCTGCAGATGGGTAGAAGCTGTTTTTGTGGCGAGAGGTTTTGGTCCTGATGGACCGCAGCCTCCTAGCAGAGGGGAGAGTCTGAAGTTTGTGTCCGGGGTGGGAGGCGTCAGCTGCAATCTTTCCTGCACGCCTCAGTGTCCTCGAGGAGTACAGGTCCAGAAGAGAAGGAAGATTGCAGCCAATCACCTTCTCTGCAGAGCGAATGATACGCTGCAGCCTGCCCTTGTCCCTGGCAGTGGCAGCAGCGTACCAGATGGTGATGGAGGAGGTGAGGATGGACTCAATGATGGCGGTGTAGAAGTACACCATCATTGTCTTTGCCAGGCTGAACTTCTGGAAGTACAGGAAGTGCAGGAAGTACATCCTCTGCTGGGCCTTCTTGGTGAGGGAGGTGATGTTCAGTTCCCACCTGAGGTCCTGGGAGATGATGGTGCCCAGGAAGCAGAAGGAGCCCACAGTGGTGACTGGGGAGTCACACAGGATGATGGGCGAGGGTGGGGCTGGGCTCTTTCTAAAAACCACGACCATCTGCACTGTCTTCTGAGCGTTAAGCTCCAGACTGTTCTGGCTGTACCAGGTCACCAGATGATCAATCTTGCCCCCAGAAGGGCGGACTCATCCACACCTGAGATGAGCCCAATGAGGGTGGTGTCGTCCGCAAACTTCAGGAGCTTGACAGACTGGTGACTGGAGGAGCAGCTGTTGGTGTACAGTGAGAAGAGAAGGGGGGAAAGAACGCAGCCTTGAGGGGATCCGGTGCTGATGGTCCTGGAATCATGTTTTCCCAGCTTCATGTACTGCTTCCTGTCCGTCAGGAAGTCAGTGATCCACCTGCAGGTGGAGTCAGGCACGTTCAGCTGGGATAGCTTGTCCTGCAGCAGGGCGAGGATGATGGTGTTAAAAGCAGAGCTGAAATCTACAAACAGGATCCTGGCGTAGGTTCCTGGGGAGTCCAGGTGCTGGAGGATGAAGTGAAGGGCCATGTTTACTGCATCGTCAACAGACCTGTTGACTCTGTAGGCAAACTGCAGGGGGTCCAGGAGTGGGTCTGTGATTGATTTTAGGTGGGACAACACAAGGCGTTGAAAGGACTTCATAACCACAGAGGTCAGGGCGACGGGTCTGTAGTCGTTTAGTCCTGTGGTCCTTGGTTTCTTGGGGACAGGGATGATGGTGGAGGCTTTGAAGCAGGCTGGCACATGGTACGTCTCCAGTGAGGTGTTAAAAATGTCTGTGAACACCGGAGACAGTTGATCAGCACAGTGCTTCAGGGTGGATGGGGAGACAGAGTCCGGCCCAGCTGCTTTGTGGGGTTTCTGCCTCCTGAAAAGACCGTTGACTTCCCTCTCTGTGATGGAGAGAGGAGGGGAGGGGGTGGAGCTGGCCAGCTCTGAGGAGGGAGGGGAAGAAGTGGTGGACTGAGGCTGAAGCTGAGCTGATGAGTTATGGGGGATGGTGTCTGACTGACTCTCAAAGCGGCAGTAGAACTGGATCAGCTCATTTGCCAGGCGAGAATCGTTTATGGAGTGGGGGACTTTGGGTTTATAGTTTGTGATCTGTCTGAACCCCCTCCAGACAGAAGTGGCATCGTTTGGGTTTATAGTTTGTGATCTGTCTGAACCCCCTCCAGACAGAAGTGGCATCATTTGCAGAGTGTTCTTTAGTCTCTCTGAGTACAGTCGTTTAGCTTCTCGCACCTCCTTACTAAACCTGTATTTTAACGGCCTGCACCCGGCCCTGTCACCACTCCTAAATGCCTTCTCCTTTTCCAACCTTAGCTGTCTGAGTTTAGCTGTACACCAGGGTTTGTCATTGTTATAACTCACCCTGGTGTGTGTTGGTATACAGGTGTCCTCACAGAAGCTGATGTAGGACGTCACAGCCTCTGTAAACTCATCCAGATTGTTGGTAGCCTTCTTGAAAACATCCCAGTCAGTACAGTCCAAACATGCCTGGAGGTTCTCAACAGCTTCACTAGTCCACTTCTTTGATGTCCTCACTACAGGTTTACAGAGCTTTAGTTTTTGCCTGTAAGC
>NC_060162.1:14878653-14904020 GCF_021292245.1 Micropterus dolomieu | reverse complement strand
AGAATCGTTTATGGAGTGGGGGACTTTGGGTTTATAGTTTGTGATCTGTCTGAACCCCCTCCAGACAGAAGTGGCATCGTTTGCAGAGAACTGGTTCTTTAGTCTCTCTGCGTACAGTCGTTTAGCTTCTCACACCTCCTTGCTAAACCTGTACTTTAACGCCCTGCACCCGGCCCTGTCACCACTCCTAAATGCCTTCTCCTTTTCCAACCTTAGCTGTCTGAGTTTAGCTGTACACCAGGGTTTGTCATTGTTATAACTCACCCTGGTGTGTGTTGGTATACAGGTGTCCTCACAGAAGCTGATGTAGGACGTCACAGCCTCTGTAAACTCATCCAGACTGTTGGTAGCCTTCTTGAAAACATCCCAGTCAGTGCAGTCCAAACACGCCTGAAGATCCTCAATAGCTTCACTGCACGCTTTGCTGCACGATGGGGGACCTTTCTTTCAATGTGAGTTCCGTGTGACCTCGCATGTTAACATGTAGGATTTTTAAATTCAGAAACTACACATTGAACACAACATTTCATATCACCATTCACAGGTTAACTTAATTGTGTTCAATAAAAAAAATGCTCTTGTCTGATAGACAACACAACTATTGTCTTTATTGAATCCTATTTCATCACATATGAAAATCTTCAGCCAAAACAAAATAGCCTACAGAATAACCATGGCACAACTAGGCACACAGGGGGATCACGTCACAAGCAACAAAGGCATTAAAGAAAAATAGTTAAGTCTTTATACATTTTTACTATTTTAAATTCTTCAGACTATATAATGCTTCAATATGATGTTTGATTTATTTATTTAAATGTTGTATTTGTGAATGTAGGCCTAATATTTTTAAAATTAGATAAAGAGATTCAAATAGGCTTTTCTTTTACAATGAATATAAGTCTTTTCATAAAAGAATATGATGCTTCTTTTTCGTAAATATCTAAAGCCATAGTCTTAAAGAATTTTTGAAATCTAACCAAAATAATTTGGTTCATAAACAAAACAAACTAAATGACAAATGTTTTCATTTTTGTTATTGTAAAAAACACTTCTCAACATCAATCCTAAAATCTTAATACAACTGTTGTTTATTTAATACAAATATTATAGCAGCATAACGTCAGATCCTATTTACTCTGGGGGGAGAGGGTAGTTCGTCTGAAAGTTGGCTGCAGTATTTATACCCTACGTGGGTTAGGGAGCTCAATTTGGTTGTGAAGGTGACTCTGACCAGAGTTCACTCCGTGTCGGAGTGGAAGTGGCGAGAGTCTAGTTTCGGAAAGGCCCAAAGTGTTCCTCCTGCCGCGTAAGCGTGCGTGCATTCAATGGTGAAGGCGGACTTTTGACTTCATGAAAGTAAATGAAAAATATAACATGTGGATTGTTTCATCTATCGTTTTAGTATTGTTTTATTAATGAGGATTTTGCAGAGCAAGCTAGCACACGGATTATAAGAAGGCTTTTATAGGCTAACGTTAACGTTACGTGTTATTGAACTTCATATTATTCATTGCACTGAATTGAAAATGTCTAAAGAGAACGAGCATATAAAAACATTACAATATATACTAAACAAGAGATTTTGAAAGCTTGAACATTGCCTTTATCTCTCTTGTTCCGGATTGAATGTGCCCCTCTGACAAAACAACTGGCCCCAGTCTGGCACCCTCAATAAAATTGGTCTAGAAACGCCACTGGGATGGAGCCAACAGTGAAGGACTAGAGGATCAAATGTAAGAATACTTAAGAAACAATGGAAAAAACAGCATCAGTCATTCTGTGATTTAAGTACAGAAGAAACATTATCGTGTGTTTAAATGGAGGCATGCCTGCCAAGCTAACGTTACACTGATTGATACCACCACTCCAGATGCAGTAACGTTACAACATACAATTGTGTTTGAATACAGCTGAGATAGGGGTCAACACATAGGCTACCTTTTTATATCATTATAAGGAGTTGTGATACACCAAAGCCAGTAACATGTTCCTTTGCATTCCGGTAGGAGGGAGCAATTTGAGCCCTCATTACTGTCTGCCGGAAACGGAAAGTAGAAGAAGCTGCTTGCTAATGTTGCTAACCAACACGGAAGCAGCATAGCGTGCGAACTGGTAGCATTAAGTCTACAAACGAAGACGCTCTCAGTTGCGTTGAAAGGTAACCGCGTTGTTTGTGTCGTTTACTACATGCATTTAATGTACACTTCCCAATTATTTGCACCGTCGAGTGTGAGAAATATTGATGCATTTTAGTCGTAACAGACGCTCGTTAGCCGGACTAGCTGACCTTACATTATCAACAAAGAGACTGATGTGTAATCGTAAGGTAATTAACGTTACTACAGAGTACATAGTATGTCTTCAGCTGGTGTTCACTTTGAAGCCACAAATGTTAAGGTGAACCATAAGATTAAACTTTTTCTGTTGCATGCTCCCTTAAAACAGATGTAGTTGCAGAATATTGCAATCGAATGTAACCGCTAGCTAACGTTAGCTAGGCTAGTTTAGCATCAGCACAGTTAAAAGCTAACGTTACGGCAAAAGGTTTGGCGACCACCGTCGCCTCCTGCTTTATAACTAACTTACTACTAAAACGAACGAGTCAACCAAGAGCTCTCGAGATACCCTCTAACGTTATTATAAATCATTGATCAATGTTCAGCTGGCGGGCACCAAACAGGTTTGGTCGGTTCCCCAACTGTTACATTATACGCGAGCTTCAAGGCCCCGGAAAAGTAATGAGGTCGAGACAGTTGTTTTAACCTCCTGCAAAATACAAACTCCTTTTTGCAACGAAGGTTAAAGTCAAGGGCAACTGGACTTGGTTGAAGATACTGGAAGACGTTTCGTCCCTCATCCAAAGGACTTCTTCAGTTCTGACTGACTGGCAGGGAAACTCAGCTATTTAACCTCAGTGGGGTCGTTGACCCGGATCGTCGATGTTGCTGTAACGACAGTCGTTAGGACTACCGGTGGCCAAGACTGAACGACCATCGTTGGTATCTTCACCTGAGGCCAATAGGTTACGTTTGTTGAGTTTCCTGGGAAGTGATGAAAGGACAGCATTGTAAGTGGGGGATAAGTGGTGGCGTAGACCCCCTCCTGTCATGGACTGAGGTTAAATAGCTGAGTTTCCCTGCCAGTTAGTCAGAACTGAAGAAGTCCTTTGGATGAGGGACAAAACGTCTTCCAGTATCTTCAACCAAGTCCAGTTGCCCTTGATTTTAACCTTCGTTGGATAACTATGACCTGGATGACTGAGAATCTTCATAGACAAACCCCTTTTTGAACTTGTAATGTCATTCAGTAAAACAGCCCTATGATAAATACTTACGTACATTAGTATTTATTGTACATTTTGTAAAACGGCTGTATATGGTACAATAATAAAATATAACTCCTTCATTTTACACTAGCAAGCTTATACTTGTCTTAATATACCTTACTGGAAAGCTGGTAGATGGATAAGTAAATACACATGTGACAAATTAAAGGAAAAACCTGAATAAAGGAGTGGAGTATTGCAGCAAGTGCAGAGGCTTTATATAGGGCACAAAGAGCCACAGACTGGTTTGACATGGTGTGAATCATCAACCCAATTGAACAACCGAGGGAGGTTTTAGAGGGCAATTCCTTTCATTTGTCACCCATCTAATAAATCTGTAACTATTTGTTAAGTTTGTTAGACATTCATTACCCTGTGTTTTAAAGCTTTCAGGCTTGGATCAGAGGTCCTGTGCCATTTTCTTTTTGAACTCATCATTTACCTCTATCATGGCTGCATCCTTGGTTTAGAGTTTTTGTCTACATTAAGGAATTGGAGACAGATGGACTAAGTTTTGGATTAGGATAAGGAAGGAAGGACCACTTCCACATCTATTTGTGAAAGCAAGAAGTGATCTTAAAGTCTGCAGGTGCCCTCATTCTGTGTCAGCAGTGCCGCTCACTCAACCACCATGTCTGATGGCCGGATCTACGTGGGGAATCTTCCTGTGGATGTCCAGGAGAGAGACATTGAGGATCTCTTCTACAAATACGGAAAAATCCGTGATATTGAATTGAAGAACAATAGAGGCACTATCCCATTTGCCTTCGTCCGATTTGAAGACCCACGGTGAGTTTTAGAGATGCTCTTTGGCAAGGCGAATCACATACCCCTTGTTGGATACCTTAAGTTTTGTGGTATAATATCGTCTCCAGTGACTGACAGCAGGGAATGGAAGGAGACGGCATTTCCAGCTCTATGTCCGCTAGTGAAACGGGCGTACTTTGGTAAGGAGTTCTTTGCTCTCTTCTCTTAGGGATGCAGATGATGCTGTCTATGGAAGGAATGGATATGCATATGGAGACTCCAAGCTGCGTGTAGAGTATCCTCGATCCTCTGGTGCTAAATTTGGTGCTATGGGAGGTGGTGGAGGGGGAGGAGGAGGAGGAGGAGGACCTAGGGGAAGGTTTGGACCCCCAACTCGAAGATCTGAATTCCGGGTCATAGTGACTGGTAGGTGGACGTCGTGAGTCATAGCCAGTTAATGTTTCTCTCCTACACGCCACCCTGGAGGTCAAGGGGATTGGTAGAATGGTGGACGTAAGAGTCATAGGCAGATATGTTTCTCTCTCTCTCTCATGGCGGACTGGAGGACAAGGAGACTAGTAGAGGACGTCATGAGTCGTAGACAGATATGGTTCTCTCTTTCATGGCGGAATGGAGGACAAGGGGACTAGTAAAGGACGTCATGAGTCGTAGACAGATATGGTTCTCTCTTTCATGGCGGAATGGAGGACAAGGGGACTAGTAAAGGACGTCATGAGTCGTAGACAGATATGGTTCTCTCTCTCTTGGCGGACTGGAGGACAAGGAGACTAGTAGAGGACGTCATGAGTCGTAGACAGATATATTTCTCTCTCTCTCTCTCTCATGGCGGACTGGAGGTCAAGGGGACTAAGTGGATGAGGTCAAGTCAGCTCCTTATGTCATGAAAAACAAAACAGTAAACTGAAAACCGGTCATGTTGGCTGCATAATCCCAAACACCGACTATAGTGACTGGTAGGTGTAATTTTGTCATTAATTCTAAAATTATTTGTGTGCTACATTTATCACATGTTTATTCAAGCTGTTAGAATTGGACTGCTAATCTAAGACCAAACCCATAAAGTCTAAGGCTTATATAGTTGCCTGACTTGACCAGTCTACTACTAGAGCAGATTCCTGGAAGTAAAAACACTCTGGGGTTCTGATCTGAAAATATTGGGTTTCTCTGAAACACTTGCCCAGTAATTTTATTTAAATTGTCCTATTTGCACACCTTTTATCAGCAAGGATAGTTTCCATAAATATCAGTCAACATCTGTACCATACAAAGTAGTTTGTGAATATTGAGTGGAAAAGTTGGTAGAGGTTTACCTGACCCCCAGAGGGTTACAGAATTAAAATTCATATTCATCTTTCCTATTGAGAATTAAGGCGGCTGTGTATTTGAGCATTTCCAACTTTGTGATTGGCATGAAACTCTGAATCATGTCATCAGCACTGACAATGGATAGCTGTATTGGAGGAAAAAATCACTAAGATAGTACACTTAAGTAAACTGCAAGTCACAAAGAGCATAGCAATAAGAAATAGCCAATCACATAGCTTGCAATTCACGTAGTAGTAATTGATAATTAAAGTATTTAACTTATGCTATAGTTGATATTAAGGCTGTGTTCTCAATAAGCTCATGAAGCTCAGAAACAGAGGATTTTAGTACCATTTGACATTCCTCACTGATGACAAAATGTGATTTCTCAGGAATAAAGTTAATCAATCTATGGTGACTGTAATTTAAATGTATAGCATTATGCGCTCCTATTATTCAGGAGACTCCATTGTGTGCTGACTAATTTAGAGAAAACATTCCTATGTAAATTTACATTAAGAAAGAAGACACACACAACCCAACTCTTCCTACTTCTGTCTTTTTAAATCTAGCTTTTTCAGCTCAGACTTTATAAAAATGTCTTAAAACCAATGAATAAAGGTGCTGTTTACTTCAAAGCCAAAATGCTTTGGACAAAAGATGAAATCAGTCCCTGCAGTGATTTTAGGTTTAAAGTGCCAGGTTATTTGAAGAAAGAAATTAAGTTTGGTCTCCGTCACATTTCTTTTTCCCTGTTCCAGGGTTACCACCAAGTGGGAGTTGGCAGGATCTCAAGGATCACATGCGCGAGGCAGGAGACGTTTGTTTTGCAGATGTGCAGCGTGATGGAGAGGGCGTGGTGGAATTTCTCCGTAGAGAAGACATGGAGTACGCCTTACGCAGACTTGATCGGACGGAGTTCCGCTCACATCAAGTGAGTTTCAGTCTGATGATTTAATTGTCCCTTATCCTTTTCAGATAGTTAAATGAAAAAAAAAATCACATATACTTCTTTTCCTTTTGTAGGGCGAGACTGCCTACATCCGCGTCTTCGAGGAGAGGGGTACCCCCAACTGGGGTCGGTCGCGTTCTCGCTCCAGATCCAGAGGACGCTATTCACCTCCCTACCATAACAGAGGATCACCCCCTCCACGTTACCAGTCACCTCCACGCCATGCTATGTCGCGCCATAGCCCACCCCCCAGGAGACACGCTCCACAAAACCATAGCCCACCGCCGCGTCATTACCGGTAGAAAGGTCCAACATTTGTAGAGGAATTGGGGAAACTGTTTTGTAATTCTATTTTTATTTTATTTTTAACCCCAGGCCTCCTCATAGGATACATCTTTATTTCTTGCTACATACATTCCATGGTCAAGGTCGCCTGAACACCCTGCCCCTCCCCACCGCCTTAAAGATTATTTTTTATTGTTCTTTAAGCACCCATATGTGTTATCTGGAAAGCAGGATTGTTTTCTTTGCGAGGTAAATGCATTTGATCATCGTATAACAAATTGAAGGATTTCTTTTATAAAGAAATCCTGGGTTGTGATGGCAAACCCTGGCAGGAACCAGTACACACACACACACACAATGTTGTATTGTCCAAAACAAATTGCACAATTCTGCAGCTATCAGGTTAAAGGTTGTACTGCGTCTTAACTTCTTGACAAAAGTTACCTTTTTGTGACACATTTCTATAGTTTTTGCCAATCTAAGAACCCGTGGAGCTAATCAATATCCTCCTGATTTCAAAACATGTAAAATTGGTGAGCCTTTTAGAGTAGTGACACATGTGGACTGTGTGCCTCACCTTGTCAGATAATTTCTTTTAAATGTGTGAACCTCTGTCCGAGGTGGCCTGTAGGTGGACTATGATTTGTTTGCTTCTGTTGTTATTTTGTTGTTTAGTTTTTTCTTTACCAATAAAATGGAAACTTTTACTGTGTTTCATTTCTTGTCCTAAAACATGTATTTAATACATGGGTACACTATAGTCATTGCAACTTTGCAAAAGGATGAAACAGATACTTAACTGGTGTGTGGACATGGAACTAATGCTGAATGTGTCAGGTTACACTGCCTGGGACACCACAATACATTACATAAAACTGTTTTAAAGACAAGTCATCGCCAGCTAGTACAATAATGGGCCTGAAATGGCTATCATTTAGATTTTTTACACCTGTGACATCTGCAGCAAGTCAAAGTCACCTCTGTTAATATAAGGAAAGTATGTAAAGCGGTATATTGAGCAGTAAGTTATCAAATATCCCACACTGGATATTCTGAGATATTCAACGTTGATCTTAGATATTGTTAGTGTTGTTGAAATGTAATCCTCCAGTGAGTTAACAAGAGGTTGAGTTTTTTGTCTTCACGGCTGTGGATATGAAGTGACTGCTCTTGACAGGCCCAGTGAATGGTGAAATGTCAGTGGTTCAAGCGCTCAGTTGAAATTAAGGGATAGTTTCCAGTTTCTTTCAAATTTGTCATGAAAACAACAGTAATGTAACAAAAAGTTTCTAAATTCAGCAGAAGCTGGTCTCAGGCTATGAAATTCCCTTTGAGTGAGGACCGTGAATTTTGTCCTCCCATCTCTTTCGGCAAAATTAGGATTAGGAAGGGATTTGGCCATGACCAACCACCAAAGACTTTTACAATGTACATGTGGCCACATGAGTGTTGTTTTTAGATTGACCTGAAACTAATTTAAGTTATACTTCAAAGACCAGACACACACAAAGTAGACAAACAAGGCACCAGTTCCAAATTACAGAAACAGTCTGGTCCTTCAAAGATATTATGTTTCACTTACTTGCTTGTTTGGCTGTAACATCTCTATATTCTTACATAGAACGTTTATATAAGACAGTTTGGAGGTAGGCGTGCAGGTGTATACATATACAATACACATAAGGCACATGGAATGCAAAATATAATATTTTTAATTGCAATAAATTAATTATACCAGGTGACAATTTGAGAAGACACAAAAAAATAAAAAATATATTTATTTCCAATGGCATATCAGTCCATCATTATCAGATAAAGCCCCTATACAGACATTGTATTGCATTTCATTAATACATAGTTCTACAATAAGTCCATTTCTCTTTAACACATTGTATACAGTAAATCTTCTGACAACAAACACAGCAAGACAAAAACAGCAATACTCAACCATGTTTTAGAAGATCTTATGGAGACACATTAGCTGTAACACTGGAATTTAAGCCACAGTGACCCAAACATGGGTGTGTTTTGGCTATTTTGCAACAGTGAATGGCACTAATAAATCATATTTTCTGACATACTCAAGCTGGCATACAGCCATGTAGATAGTTTTGTATTTATCTGCTGAGATTTTATGATATCTATATATATATATATGAAATTTCTGTCAAACAGATCACGTTCACAGACCTTACTGGGATTACTTTGGAATTACTTTCTACACCAAATACGGTCAATTTAAACGACTGACATCAAGGTCTCCCGGACATTGTGTTTGGTAAGAGACATTCACCTCCACTGTATTGGATTAGCGGTGTTTATCTCAAAGATCACATTCACACATAAAACCAAAAATATCTTCATGGCTACATAACACTAACTAGCTACCACTGAACTGACCCTTTAAATGTAATAAGTCGACCCTCTGGTACTTAGTACTGTGAAAACTTAATGATGCCTTCAAAAAGATCAGATGTTAATCTGGTGACTATTACAGGGAGGAATTAGAGGGCATTAGATACAATGAGGCAGGCCGACCGTCAATTTGACTGCTCTTTCAAATAAATAAATGGAGGTACACACTGTGTACACACTAGCATAACAGGAAAAATGTACTGTAACTGAGGCAAGGTGTCCACGAATGTGATACTGGCTTAGCCTCAACTGAGAGGTTAAGTGGTTAGCTCCTATGTAACGGGCATGAACATGGGGCTCTTGAGGTAATAATGAAGCTTGGGCATATGAAAACAATTAAGTAGAGAATGTTAAAAACAAGGCAACCAAGACTGGCAGGGCAAGACCGAGGCAGAAAATCATGAATGTGCTCTGAAGGTGGAAGTGAAAGAGAGAGGTGCAGAGTGCAAAAGAAGCATGCTGCTTTTACTGCACAAGCCTTTGAGTTTTCCATCAGCCCAAAATAAACCATCACAGCAGCCCTCGCAATGCTGAAAGGAAGCAGAACCTGTTAGCACTGTACTGTCTTGATGTCATGAGAACCAGAGCAGCTGAATTCTTCAGCCTAAGCAGCAGTGTGTTAAGGTAAGCAGGCTGTACTGAGTGTCTGCATTAACCATTTGAACCAGCTGATTCCAAAAGCATTGGTCTGCACAGAAATAAAAAGCTAGGAGAGGGGTCAAAGCATGAAATTAAGCAGGATGAATCACACCTAAATTAATGCATAGAGAAGGCTGGAGAGGGAAGGAACACACTGTGCGAGAACTTGGTCGCGTGCCAGAGGAAAGGGCGATTTGGTATTTGCAAACCATGTGCAATCATGCAGGACTGCACAGAGTTCACAGGTTTGGTCTGGATATCCTGCAAGCTTGTGTGCATCAGAGGCAAACACAGGAAGAGGAGCCTCCGAGAAGCCAGCAAGCGGCCCTCAAAATGGCTATTGAGAAGCAAACCACACATGCTACTTGGACACAACCTAGCACTGACCTGAGCAAGGGGTCGGTCAGTATTAGCTAGTATCTCTAATGTTTACAAAACCATATCATCCAATAATGCCAGACATTATTACTGAAAATATATTTTAAGTGCATCACAAGATGTTTAATCATGGTAGCTACAATTTCAGCAAAATAATAATACTGGAAATATATTCAAGTGTATTACAAGATGCATGGTAGTTATTAAACAACGTTAACCTCGTGAAATATGTGGAATGACAATACAATGAAGAATTTGGTTGTGGTATCCCTGAAAAAATATCTAGATTTAAGGCAAAATAAATAACATCCTGAAGCAGTTTCAACAAGGGTACATTCACTAGGTGAACAATAACACTTTAAAAATACATTTACTGGCAATAGTTGCATCTCCTGAATATAGAAAGGAGCAACCGGAGAGAAGCTGTTGCACAACTGTCTTAGAATAACGAGCAGTTTTAATTACCAGTCTTTTCAGTACTTACCAATCACTGTATTTCATTAACATTGATTCCTTTCCCCTTAAATACATGACTGTTATGTGGGCGTGTCCGTATCTTGAAACAATTCAGCACAAGGAAACGTGGGAGCAGCAGCCAAACAGCATCGTCACTTGTTTTCTATGAGAGTCTGCACTTTGTGGACCAAGTCTCGAGCCATCATCAGGACCTGCGGGACGTTGTGTCGCTCTGCCATTTCTGAGAAGAGAATATAAAAATCAGTGTGACTTAAAAAGGTTAATTGCTTACTAATATTGATATATTAA
The DNA here is from genome assembly GCF_021292245.1 of Micropterus dolomieu. Lineage (NCBI taxonomy): Eukaryota > Metazoa > Chordata > Actinopteri > Centrarchiformes > Centrarchidae > Micropterus > Micropterus dolomieu. Next base: position 14,893,185 of record NC_060162.1, on the reverse strand, counting down.
TATTGAGTAAGTAAAGTTTGCTTTACATTTCCTGTTATAGCATTTTTTTTTTCCTATTTTGAAAGTATCCTAAATTATCTGAGCTATAATATCATCTTTATCAACTGGTTAACTTTGCTCCAACTGATTATTAGAATGATATATTAGCCTGGTGTAGTTATGAATAAGCTCTGGCAATTGGCAATTGCTTCCATCATATTGTAGCATTTGTATTATCATTCGTCATCGTCTTACCATTAAAGAACTTGATGATGTCTGTGAAGTCCATGTTATTTTCCAGGATGATGTCTCTATACATCTCCACGAGTGCCAGAGCAATGAAGAGCACAAAGTGCTCAGAGGAGGTGTACTTGGCCGCCCAGATTGTTTCCCACACGGAGAACACATCATCATACACCATTTCTGTGCAACAACCGACAGAAAGAAAGCAGATCACATTCAGTATCATGTTACGTAAAATGCTAAATTTGGCTCTGTAATGGGCAATTCAAACAAATGTCACGAGGCCTTCGCTTCCCATCACCTCTTTTGAAGTCAAGCAGAAACCAACGATAACAGAAGTAGAAATGAGTATAGTCTCCGTTCTGCTGCATCAGTTCAAACAGCTCAGAGTCCAGGATCTTTTAGTATAAAGACAAAACCGCATCATTAAACCATAGCTTTTACTTGAATGCATGCATTCATACTTTGTGTTTGTGCAGATATTTGTACATACCTGGATAAGAGAACGCATGTTGGCAAAGTGAGAGTCCATGGCGCCTCCATGAGGAAAATTCTGGTTCATCCTCTTCATCAGTTCAGTGAAACAGCTAAATGCCATGACCTCTGGGAAGCACACACACACACACATTTAAAAAGGTACCAGTTTAGCCATTTAAATGCATTTTGGAAAAGTGTATACTAACAGAGTTTGCACTAAAGTTTCACTGACCATCGTCCAGAATAACCAGCAGAGGAGCCAGCAGATCACACATGCCCTGGACGTAACCTATCTCCAGATGTTGCCACACGTAACTACAAAGACAACCAGATGTTTCAGATTTTTTGTTTTGGGTTGAGACAAACTTCAGAGATGTTCAGCTTGGTGACAGATTTACCTGCACATGATGTTACGCAGCTTGTCCAGATTCTCAGAAGTGAAGTACCAATATGCCCTGTCACAACGTCTGACATCTTTGTCAATGCGATGTAAATTGATCAAGTACATGTCCAGTGTTTCTTGCTACAAAAATAATAGTGAATTCTGTTAGTGAATGCTTATGATTAAAAGAAGTATGCCATGTGTCATGTGCAATGCTTACAGAATAGATTTGTTCTTCTGAGGATTCATCATGTTTGGTGTCTCCTCCGACCTCTGCAGACTCTGGTTCAGTGAGCACATTTTCCATCTCAGGCTCATCTTCCGAAAGGCCCAAGTCGGTGCCCTCAGGACTGGTGTTACAAGCTGTGTCCAGATGGTGATCTAGGACAAGGTCCACTGATGCCATTTTCTCTCTTTGTGCAAAGAAGATAGGGGGTGCGGCAAGGCCTGCCAAAGGCCGTGCCTTGATATTCTCAGAGGTCACACATGTTATCCCTGCAGGAATCTCCTCCATTTCCAGGGCAGAAGGAGAGTCGTCTGAATCTGCTGTGTCTGGAGACTGCCGTGAGTGGGATGATAATGAAAGGCTCCCCCTTGACGCTGACTGAAGAGCATTCAGTACGTGTCTGACAGGTGAATTTGAACCAGCTTTCTCAAACGGAATTTCTGCAGCTTTTTTGGTTTCAGCCAAGTCAGAAACTGCTGCTTCAGCATCATTTCTTTCTGACTCCGTGGAACAGGCCTTTGTCAGTTGTGATGTGTTTTTGTCAGAAGTTGTTTCAGGTTTTGCAGGAATCTCTGGCTTTTTTCCAGTCGGTGGATTAGTATTTTTTTCTGCTGTAGCCAGACATAATGGCTCCACTTCCAGATCTTTGCCCTTGTGTGCTTGGAAGGTCAGGGTCTGCCCAAGTGGAGGTGCTTGGAAATATTCGTTATGAATCTCTGTTTCTAGCTTTAGGACATTAGTGTTCTCTGGAATACATCTTAAATTCTTATTTGTGTCTACTGCTTTTAAATCTTCAGATCGCTCATTTGTTGTTATATCTTTTTCTTTGACTTCTGGTTTTTCCTCAGATTTAGATGCCTCTTGAGACTTACTGATCCCACAGTCCTTAACCACCTCACTTTCTGAAACTGTCTCCATCTTTGTCTCTGAAACCTTGTCCTTGGCTACAGGGCCCATTACATTCTCCCCTACTGGCTCTGATCCAGTTGTAGTTTTCTCATTTAAGACCTCTGATGCTTCCACTGTCTGCTGAGAGGTTGTAGATCCAGCAGCTGACTCCGTTACAAGAGGATTGTTTTCTGAACCTGGACGTTGATTTGACAGGCTTTGGGAGGAGGGGTTGCAGGAGGGATGTTGTAGATCTGCAGTGTCACTCATGATGTCCTTCAGTGGACTGCTGTGCTGTACTACACCTTCCTCAGCCCTGGACTCAATTGGATCCACTGCCTCAACTGATAGAAACACCTGATAACCAAAGGAAAATGGTGGGCATGCAATACATTTTGTATCCCGTAGCAATGAAATGGACAACTATTGAAGGGTTACACCAGTGGTTTTGCATGTTTCAGCCCATTAGCTACAAATGAGACATAACATTACTGCTGAAAAATGTATAAGACAAAGACAATAATAATAATAATAATAATAATAATAATAATAATAATAATAATAAGACAAGGAATAAAGGTGGCAAAATATTTACTATGACTCTTTACCTATTCCAAACAATTTGATTCTAATAAAATGTTAATGAAAGGTATGAAGTTATGATATGCTTTGGAAATTTGAGGACATTAGCCTATAGTAAACTATATATAAGCTGTATTATGTGGGCTAACACCTATTACATGAAAAAAACAATGGTATGGTCTTTTACTGGAGATGACTGTTGTTGTGATGTTCATGTTCATGAGAAACTACCTGGGCGCTACTGCTTGAATCACTTTGCGAGTGGGCATTCTGTTGATCTGAGCTGCTACTGAGAGACGACTGGATTGGGGAAAAGCACCGCACAAGAGACAAAAAGCAGAACTGTCAGCCAACTTGCTTAGAAATGTCTTTGTTACACAACAAACAGGTCCCTTTTGTGTTCTGCCTGTGGTGACAATGGTTACATAATGCTGCACATTTTATGCTATGAGGTCAAACTTGCATCTGTACTGATAGTCGAATCCCGCTGCACTGGTCCTCTTTCCACACTGGCTCCAGACGAACATCTGGCGAGGGCCTCTGCATGTTTCTCTCTCTCCCTCTGACGGACAATGGCCTCACAACCTTGCCACTCCTTCATAGTCTGCTCATACATTGTCCGCATCTGCTCATCAATCTGGAACAGAAACCTTGTGTAAACTAAGATTGTAACATACCCCATGTGTAAAGACAGATGTTAAAATTATACTGTCTGACAGCACAAACAAATACCTCTAGCCGGCATTTCTCAGTCATGGTGAACTGATAGTGTCCCAACAGGAAGGGCCAGACCTCTTTGCGTAGTGAAGGAGCCACACCACCAAAATATACAAGCCTGTGTATCTCCTTTTCCTCATACGCCTGAACAAGATAAAGTCTGGTCACACGCAATTTAAAATAACTATTTATTACCGTAATGAAATAAAATCTAAATATATCTTATGGCCTGGTGTTTCAGTATGAATCTTACAGTGCTGTCCTTAAGGAACCTGCCCCAGACCTCCACAGAGAGGCCTCCACTGGCACCACAGGGCACATCAGGGTCAACTATAGTGGTGTTGACCAGAGCAGAAAGGTGGGTACGAACTGTAGACAGATGGCGGCAGTATGCAAGCCCTGGAGAGAAAAGATGCACATTATCATATTGACAAGAACTAATGTTTCACCAGGAACAATTTGAATGAAATGATTCTCCAATTAATCAATGTTAACCCCCAGTAATTGTTTGTTTGTACTCACATCCATAGAAAGCTCGGGAGATTATTTGGTATTTCATTGTGTCACAAAGGAGCTTTAAGGGAGCCCTGTTAGGAAAGGGAAATGCCTAATTTAGTCAAATGGTGTAATTTGAATTTCGATTTGAGTATGTCTATGGGAACAACGTACCTTTCCTGATTACAGCCATTAAGCAGAGAGCCATCAGAAGAGCCATTCTGTGAGCAGGAGGAGCACGAGGACTTTCTGGGCGTCGGTTGCCACATGTTCACGCCCTGGTCCATCAGCTCCAGAGCCACTGCACGGCATAATAGGCCTTATCATTATCATTCCTACTATCATGATCATCATAAGCAATTGAAAACCAGATGAAATTCCAATAGATTGGACATAAAAGTGCATGTCTGCAAATAATAAGAAAAACTGTGGAAATATGGAATGGAAAAAAACAAACCAAGTGAGAGGATGGAGATGGAGATGTGGCAGACAAATTACTGCATGTCCATGCAAAGTCTCCTATTGACTATAATGTGAAATGGACACATGGGTACTAAATAGGCAGGAAAAAGATATGAAATGCAGCATTAGAGAGAAATGAATAAGACAGATGACAACAGATGTATCTAAACTGAAACTGTCTAAACTGTACATCAGTATTAAGAGAATAATGTAATCGTAGATGTAATCTATAAATGATGCTTTATTAGATTAGCTCAGGGAGGCAGAACAGGAAGATTAAAGACCCTTACTGTACTCCATCTGATTGCCAGGAAATAGGATCCGAAACACATAATCGGTTGCTTCATCGTCTTCCTTATCTGACACAGAATCACATGAGCCATGTGGACTCCTCTTTCGCAGTTTGGGGAAAACCTTTCCCTGTGAATGGAAATGCAATGTCCTCATCTATGCTAACTGTAAATAGTAGTAATATGAACTGTTACAACAGATTATAGTTTTAGAGTTATTGCCTCAAATACTGAAAATGAGAAGCTATAGAAGTGTTTTTCTATCTTCTGTTACATGCTGACCTTTCCTCTCTGATTCCAGAGTGGTGGGTCCAGCTGTCCATGAGGTAGCAGCCCGGTCTCCAGGCAGGTGAGAAACTGGAGGAGGTGGCCTCCTTTGGGGAAATGTAGAGGAGGTCTCTGGATCCCATCCTGGCTCACCAAAACTACTGTCCCACCACTGTTCACTAGAGAAATGAACACAACAAATAACAAGGTAAGAAAGTTGTAAAACTCTTGCTTTATGTTCTTAAAGAAATATGAGGGGGTTACTTTACCTTGCTGATGACAGTGGAGATACACAATCTCGTCCAAACGAATTGTCATGGCATAATCCCAATAAACACTGAAGGAAGCATGAGAGAATGGGAGCCATTCAGTCAACTGTGTAAAAATGAGGATTTATTCTTATTAGATTGGGTTCTAACTAACCTTTTCTCAGAATCTAGCTCCCCTAGATTGCCATTCATCAGCTGATTGGGCGTCCATTTCAGTGTCATGAGGTCTGCAGTTTGATGAAGAGAAAGGTAGCCTGGGATGGCCTCCATGTCATCTCTCTGCAGAGACATGTAAGAGCTTTCAAACCACAGCATGCCTCTCTTAATATTCCCTCTCTTGAAGCAGATTGTATTAAAAAAGGAAAGATACACTGAAAAGGAAAAAACTCATACCGGCTGCACTAGGACATTGTTCTTTCCAAACAGAAGTGTGGCTCTGGAGTTTTGGTGGAGTGATTCAACGTAATCCCTCACCCACATGAGAGGGCGATCATCCATGCTCCCACTGGACTGCCTCTTCTGGATCTGATCCAGGTTAAGAAGACATCAGAAGTATTACAGATGGCATTACATACAGTAGTTTACAGCTGGTTATTCGATTAAAATCTTCAAGTCTAACCAGGGCAGGCCGTCTGGAGGGTGAATCCTGCCGACAGTGGCCGCTGTGGATGCGGTGCCGCTGCACAAGCTCGTCAGCAGATGGGTCTGTCCAGAAATGGTCAGCGGTCTTAACTTTGGTGTACTCCAAAGCACAAGGGCCAACTGTAAAAACAAGGCTAATCAGTTTGAAGTCATTCAGATATTACCAAGTTTTGAATAATTGATCATATAATCTGAAAGTAAGGCAAAATAAAGATCTGATTGTACTAGTGTAGTCTATTTATGGGTTAGTGCAGAGTTTATAAATACCCAATAGAGATGCAAGAATTGGTCCATCCACAGGATCCAGCAGCATGGCTTCTTTCTCATAGAAGGCACTGCCGGAAACAATATTTAGAATGTTTTTTTAATTTTAAAAACTCTCTGTTCACATATCATAGTTGTGAGATCTGTACAACAGCTATAAAATAATAAAATGTTTGAAAATTCAAAAAGGTTGGAAATAGGTTGGACACCTTCAGCTGTTTTTGAAATCAGTAAAGGAATCGGTTCCTACATAGAACTACTTAAGGCAAAATTATGGTATTGAATGAAGGAGATAATCTTTTATAGTCAGCAGATAATAATGGCATTCAATAATGTATAACAATACCTGCTGTTCTCCACCAAGTACAGGACAATCTTGTCCAGGAGCTTCTCCATAAGTGCAGTTCGGATCCACAGGTGTTTTAGTGCCTGAGGGGGGAGGTTGGCCAACTTGGATTGCCGGCCGCGGTCATTACTCAGTGAAGAATTGTTCTGCTTGCTGAAAAACAGAAAACAAGCCAGACAGATGAGATGTCTGTAAAGGTTGTTAGACTGGGAAAGACACATAGGACAGAACAAAGCATTAGGATGCATTAAAGCATGTAAAATTAGAACACAAAGAGAAAAGATTTGTGAGACTAGAAAGGAAAGAATGCATATAATGATTTTATGTCACTGGCCTCTCACAGGTGGAAGTTAACGCTTCACCTGTTTTCAATGAGCTGTTCCAGCTCCTGGACCTTGTGGCAGAGTTCCTCGGCAGGCAAAAAGCTTTTTGCCGCCTTCATGAAGAGCGCTGCAACCTTGTTGCTGCACAGCAGGCCTGCAATACGACGCTTTAATCCATGAAGCACGCAGGCCTCCACTACGGCTATACACACACACACACACACACACACACACACAAACACACAGAATATTAGCCAATATTTGATTTAGATTTCAGTTTAATTCATGTATTTGTTTTCTTTGAGGTGGAATTTTTTTATTTGCCCTTGAGGTTTTTTTTTTTATCTCATGAGCACAAAATAATTTCCTCTTTGGGAAAGCCTTGATGTTTTTAATAGGTGAAAGGCAAGCGCAGGTGGCACAAGTACAAATAGAATGAAATCTGCCGAACACTGTCTATCGTTGCTAGGATATGAGGGATGTGAATCACACACGCCTCTCTCCTGGTTAGTAGCAACATTTTTAAAGGGTGTTAGTTTACTTTAATACACATCCATCCATCCACCTTATTAAATATAGACATGACTAATAGCATTATGCAAAGAAATTGTTAGGTTTTACATTGCTGGAACAGACTGTAGAGGATCATTTTGCACTGTGAGGATGAACTCGTAGGAAGTGCCGGCTTGACACAAACTGATGGCAACCATCATGCTGCACTGTACATGTAAATGTGGTTGTAACCAATACTGTGACTTGTACTATTTAATACATCATGCCCTGTGTTAATATCTCTGAAATTAGATACAAAAGGCTGAACTATTTTAGGCAAAAAAGCACAGTTTTTCTGAGAAAATTAAAATTAAAACAAAACAAAATTATGCCACAAAATGATTCTTTCTTATTTTGCTTTTTTATAGCGTCGCCCTCTGTATAGCCCTATTGTATGTAGCCTATGATACCTATTCTTAAGTTAATAAGCCTAAAGCTGATGAAAAAGGCCTTAGCATGTACCCTGAATTTTTGAACACCCTGCCAAAGAAATATAGCTCCCTGTGCAATGTAAACACAATAGGTTTAGTGCAAATAAACATTTACCACAGAAGGATATGATGTGACTGCTGTCTGCGTGCACAAATTTCCTCGTTACTGCCTCCTCCATAATTTGTTTCACCTAAGAGAGAAAGGTACACAGTGAGACCAAACGTAATCTGTCTGACACAGTTGCATAAGGCCACAAAGGTGTCAAAACTACAAGCACATGAAGCAGTGGGAGATGACTTTGCAAGAGGTAATACTGAGCAGCACAGTCCCACAACACCTTCATTACATTCTCTTTTGACTTTTCCTAGACGTTCTGGAGGAGTTTGGTTCAAGACACCTAGGACTGATCTTTGAGGAAGGTCACTATCAGAGAAGTGCAAGTATTTTCTTCTTGCTTCCTTTAAAGGGGTACTCTGGGAATTTGATTATGCACTTCCATAAGGTTGGAGAACAGATTTTTTTAAATGGTCACAATCGAAGCAGAGGCTGAAATATCTGTATTTAAGTTCATTATGGGTCAAACTCCAAAAACACTGCATTCTTCACTTCCCATAATTTTGTTGTATCTCAGTGTAAGATCCCTCGGTGTCAGGTAAATACATACATCTTAGCACCATGTTTAGAAATCAGACTTTTCTTAATACATTTGTAGTCTCCAAGACGAACCTGAGATTACCCTTTTGTCATCATCAGGGTTGTTTTCTCTGACTTGACAAACCTTCTCCAGAGACACAGAAGACATCATACATATCCTAATGACGAGAACTGATGTGTACAATCAGGGGATTTACCTTCTCAGTTAACTTAGGAAAGATTTTGGAAAAGGTAATATTCTAAAAAGTATTTATGTGTGTTGTAAAATTAACTGAATTTACATTAACATAGAGGGCCAATTTGTTGCTGTATATCCACAGAATGAGACATGCGAAACAGCACACTATTACAGTTACTAAACAATGTTTATTGGACAAAATATCAGATGCCATGTCTGTATAGCACAGAATTGTTTTTATGAATGAACAACCTGAAAAGTCTGCTTTGTAATACATAAACATCTATAGCAACCTGAACTCAAAATTTAAAATCCATGGATTTACTAATAAAAATCCATTATTTTAGTTATATGTTGCATTTTAAATCTTTATATCCCAGCTGAGCCCCTCCTTGCTGCAGGATGTAGCACCAGAGTCATAGATATGAGGCAATGAGTCACAGGTGAGGGGGAGCACGGACACGATAAGCCTGGAAGTACCCGGCTTTCTCAGCAATGAATTAAACATGCTGTTTTACATCCCTAGGGAGTCATGTAGTCACTGAGCAGTTTGGAAGGGTCTGTGGTGTCCTTTCTTTAATTTCTGTGGACATCCATATCCAAATGGCTCACAATTCAGTAATGAATCCCACAGCTTGGGTAGTATTTTTTTGTTGTTGCATTTAATGGTTGCTAGAGCACACACTAAAATGCCAATGAAAAAGATGCCAAGGTCACCATCTTACTATGTTATGGGAATGTCAGTTTAATTGTTATCCCTTATGAGACAGAGAGAGAGAGAGACATGTAGTATGTATGATGCTTTGGCAATATTGTTGTTACACATTCATGCCAATAAAGCTAATTTGAATTGAATTGAATTGAGAGAGAGAGAGAGAGAGCATAAGAAAAAAACTGATATTGCATTAATATGAAATAATCTGTACATGTGTTGTATCCCCCCCAACACACACACGTCTATAAAATCATCATCATCACTACCATCATCTGTATCATTGTCGTCATCATCATCATCACCATCATCGTCATCATGATCTTACGCCAGTCTAACAGCACATACAATTTTACTGGTAGCCTACTTGCATGCACTCTTACTGTGTAAACGGAATGGTCATTTCTATGATAAACAAGCCTGTGGTGTGGCGTAGTCGTGGCTCAACCCAGATGAACGATGTCCACACGCACACGCACGCACGCACGCACACACACACACACACACACAGTGTCTTGCTTACAGCGCCAGTAAACACAAACTATGATGAGCAGGAAAGAAATAAAAATGCAACGAACCTCTTTCTTCACATTGCGCAGCAATTTCTGACGCGTCTCGGCCTCTGTCACGGGAGAAAACATAACCCTGATCAGATGCCGTATCGGAAATAAATGATGATAGGATCACCACAGGAAAATAATAATAAAGGCGGCTGTACCTCCCATCGCTCCGTGCAGGGTGTAGCGGCTGACACGCACAGCTTATTTTAGGGAAAAATGTCCAGAAAGCAATGTAGACAGCAATGCTTAAAAGGCAGAGAGGCTCCGAGATGTACGATGTGTTCTTAGCGACTAAATTAAACCTATCTGTTACCTCTGAGCGAACCACCACCCCTTTAAAGTCACAGTAGCCTATACATATATATAAGCGATACAACGCCAAGACCACTCACACGTTGTCCCCTCACTGAAGAAAAGAAATGTAAGGTGTGGGCTATTTATTGTCAAGTAAAGGCGCTTTTTCGACCAAAAATACCAGGGACTTTTAAGTCCCCAGGTCTATTTTGAGAATAACATATTTTTGATGTTTTGGTGTTCCTTAAAAGTTTCTTAGTCACATTATTAATCAAATCTTCACAGCATGATTTTAATATAGTAGAGATGATGGTTTGATCTGCTAGATATGTAGCCAGGATGTTGGAAATTGGAATTATGTCACATTTGACATGAAATAGGCTATGGGGCAGTGAAATAGGATACATAGGTGTATAGCCTAGATGTTGTAGCTGCAGAGGTATAAACCCTATAAAAAAGTGTATATCAGCAAAATGCACTTAAATATTAAAGGAAAAATATGCAGAATGGTCCAATTTTGGGGTTTGAATTCTTATTAGACTATATTATTATTTCTGGTGAATTAATGTGTTAGCAGCATTTTAATGTTGTAGCTGGTCAAGAAGGACCTACTTTTAACAAAGGTATTTTATTGCCTATATTGTTGGGTAGTTTCATATTAAATAATTTCTCATATTTTATATTATGATCATAGTATGTGATATCTTAATCTGAAAAATGACTATGGTTACTAGCTGCCAGGTAGCCTAACTATAGTGGAGTAACTGTTTAATCTCATGACTGTTTCATCTCATGTGGGGCACAGACCTGGCAAGTTGCACACATTTGTTGTTCATTGTTGATCTTTGTTGTTGTATATTTTTATGTTGTCAGTTCATATATTTATGTAGGCTACACAATATTCTCTTCCGTTGAGTTACTTCTGCACGGCACAGACCCAGAATAATGCACATGTATATATCTGCAACGTTGTTCTTCCATTCCATATTTATATATTTCTACATTTATTTATGTTGACTGTATGTATGTCTACGTGTAGCACTTTATCACCACAGAAAATTCCTCATATGTGTAAAACACTACTTGGCCATAAAGCTCCTTCTGATTCTGATTCTAAAAATTACAATAATTCCCTCTGAAATGTGGTGCAGTTTAAGTTTAAAGTTGCATTAAGAGGAGATATTTAAGTAAAGTAGGTTACTTCAGAATTGTCGCCTACTCAAATACAATACTTGAATGAAGTGAAACTATGTGAATGTACTTTCCACCACTGGAGGACAGAGGCAACCAGATTCTGGTAAAAGTGAACTTTGTGAATTATTTTATCTACCCCCAACACCAGGTTTTCATCTTTTGAAGCTAAGTTAATATTTTTATTCCAAAGGTTGACCAGCATTGATATTGCCCCAATCACATATAGCAGTGAGTTGGTCGATATATAGCCTAGTTGCATAGGGTAGACAAGGAAAGGAAACGAGGAAGGAAGCAGACAAGGGGCCATAGAGGAGGCTGTGTGAGTGTTGGAATGGGACACTGCTTTGTTCAACAGTAGGGGAGAGAGCAGACGAGCACAGTTGGCTTTGCCAGCGAGAAGACTCGATAAGTACAATCTGCTAGGGCGGGCTATCCTATCTTACCTTTGTCTAGCTGTGTCCTAGCGTATCCTTAAATATTTGTCTTTCTCGCACTCTAAGGATTTGTATCGAGGGATGTCAAAGCGAGTACGAAGCAGAGAGGTCTGCGCTGATTGCAGTGCTCCGGGTAGGATGTCAAATAAGCTAGCTTTAGCTGCCCAGCTAACCTGCTAGCCCTTATTAAAACTTACCACACGTCCGGTTAGCTAACCTAGTTAACGTTACCAAACGCCGATAACTAATTAGCAGTTACCAGCTAACTGTTAGATGATTAAGTGAAATGGTTGTATTTGTTGTTCTTGTGGAAACATTTGTTAAAATGTGTCGTATCTGTTTGTCTGTATCACATTAACTTGTCTGATTCGGAAACTATTTGCCTGAATTGTTATATTGTTAAACGTTAACGTTTCGGTTTAATCAGATTAATTGGCTTAAATTAGCTAGCTCGCTAAGACTGATTTGTGATTGTGGATGTGTGTTTGGAAGCAACTAACCTGGAGATGATTTGCTACTATTAGCGAATATGTAAGTCTGACTAGAATCGATTAATTAATGTGCCATAAGTGCTTCAGTTTAAGGTTTTGTTATCGTTAATTTTAATCATCTAACGTTACACCGTTAGGTTAACTAGCATGTGCTCCTTATCCTAGAGCCACGCTGGGCCTCCGTTAACAGGGGTGTGTTGATTTGCGATGAGTGCTGCAGCATCCATCGAGGTCTGGGGCGACACAGCTCTCAAGTCCGGCATCTGACTCATTCTCCATGGCCATCCTCCCAGTTACAGGTGAGAAGACAGGGACACTAGCCATAAATATATATATATATATATATTATATACACACGCACGTGTGTGTGTATGTATGTATGTGAATGGCTTGTGGTTTCATGTTTTAGATGGTCCAGACACTGTATGGCAATGGAGCTAATTCCATATGGGAGCATAGCCTTCTGGACCCTTCCTCTTCAGTGAGTGGGAAGCGCAAAGCCAACCCCCAGGACAGAGTTCAGTAAGTGCTTTTAAGGATATTCTTGTGTCAGTGCTGATTTTGGTATGCCTGTTTGCACTTTGATTTAAAGCTCTATTGGCAAAATTGATTTTCATAGTTAAGGTCAGTGAACATGTATAATTGGCCTTCTGTACCACGAACATGACTCATGGCCAGACAGTAACTTTAAGAAATGAAGATGCAGATGGGAAAATACACAACAAAAATAATGTTCAGTTAAATGCAAGTGGCAATATCCTAATCATGTTAGCTATATGGGATCGATTTGACAATTATGTTAATTAATTGAATGATTATGCAAGAAATTTTATTTTAAATGGTTTATGCATCTTTTCCTTTTATTATGAATTCTTTTCTTTAAACATGCAGTGTGTACTGTCACTCATGATGGAAAACAAAATGAGAGATGTCACGTAGTCACCCCCATCTGCTGCCAGGTATAAACACTGCGTCTGGCTGGTAGAGTAAAGATAAACAGTGAGCCACATATAAACACAGCCATGCTGAGTCCAACCATCACACTGTTCTCGATCGAAAAAAATCGTATTGGGTGTTCCCACCACAGGAAATTTCCCAGGGAACTAATAGCCTTTTGGAGAATTGGGGAACTAAACCCGCATTTCAAACACGATGAACAAGGACTATATTTAGTTCCTGTTGGATAGTTCCAGGTGTGTGTGTGTGTTTTAAAAAAAAAAAAAAAGGTGTCTGGGTGTTCTACCGTCTTATGGTTCAGGAACTATCAGGCCTGAGGTTTCAGGGCTGCATGTGGCTTAATGGTCAAACACAGACCCTACAGCTGCTTTAACTTCCTTCATCCACAAAACAATGAAATATTCTAGATACCAGGACATACAGTGCCTTGCGAAAGTATTCGGCCCCCTTGAACTTTGACCTTTTGCCACATTGCAGGCTTCAAACATAAAGATATAAAACTGTAATTTTTTGTGAAGAACCAACAACAAGTGGGACACAATCATGAAGTTGAACGAAATTTATTGGATATTTCAAACTTTAACAAATAAAAAACTGAATAATTGGGCGTGCAAAATTATTCAGCCCCCTTAAGTTAATACTTTGTAGCGCCACCTTTTGCTGCGATTACAGCTGTAAGTTGCTTGGGGTACGTCTCTATCAGTTTTGCACATCGAGATACTGAAATTTTTGCCCATTCCTCCTTGCAAAACAGCTCGAGCTCAGTGAGGTTGGATGGAGAGCGTTTGTGAACAGCAGTTTTCAGTTCTTTCCACAGATTCTCGATTGGATTCAGGTCTGGACTTTGACTTGGCCATTCTAACACCTGGATATGTTTATTTGTGAACCATTCCAGTGTAGATTTTGCTTTATGTTTTGGATCATTGTCTTGTTGGAAGACAAATCTCCGTCCCAGTCTCAGGTCTTTTGCAGACTCCATCAGGTTTTCTTCCAGAATGGCCTTGTATTTGGCTCCATCCATCTTCCCATCAATTTTAACCATCTTCCCTGTCCCTGCTGAAGAAAAGCAGGCCCAAACCATGATGCTGCCACCACCATGTTTGACAGTGGGGATGGTGTGTTCAGGGTGATGAGCTGTGTTGCTTTTACGCCAAACATAACGTTTTGCATTGTTGCCAAAAAGTTCGATTTTGGTTTCATCTGACCAGAGCACCTTCTTCCA